>NC_056748.1:797004438-797039438 GCF_019279795.1 Protopterus annectens
GTGATGTCTATGTATTAGTATTGACAAAGGGTTCTACCTGAAAGCTTTGCTCTGTTATATAAAGTGGATTTCTCTACCAAGTGTTTTTTTCTTTCTTTTGTGTTCTGCAGTTAGTGACTTTCATTTTGCTATTTTACACATTCTTCCTTCAAGACTAACTAAACAGAGAATACATATCTTAGTTACCCTTTTCTCATTGATGAAACTATACATCTCATAAAACTGGCTTGACAGATGAAATACATCATGGGATGGTTTTAAAGAAATTGCGATTAAATATATAACAGCTCATAAGGTAATAGTTAATAACCAAAGCAAAAGCTCCTGCTATACACACCTTTGGAGTATACTTCTTAATCATATACTCCAATATACTCAAATATACACAAATAAAGATAGGCAAAATTAACAAAGAAAAGAAATAGTACCAAGAAATTTCACTCATAAGCTAAAGTTCATAGTGATGCGTAATACGGTTATTGTAGTAATTAAAATCATAAAATGGCAAATAGCACTTGGAGTACATAATTCTTATATGATTAATTTTCTTTTTTCTATTACTTTTTCAGTATGTTAACGTAGTAATCTGTATGTACAAATGCTTATTACATGTTGAGGAAGTCTTTTGATATATAAATATATATACATGAAAGTTCAAATAAAGATATTGGGGAAAAAAGTTAATAAATTATTTCTGGAAAAAAATGCATCCTTTGAATTACAAATTGAAACTCACTGAATGGAAGTTGCAGTTTGCAGTCCTTAAATAAGGTTCCTGAGTTCATAACTGATCCAAAGTCAGAAAATTTAACCTCAAGGTTCCAGGAAGTACAATGAAATATCTTGCAAGATTCTGCAGCTATAATGACAAAGCTGCAAACAGGCATCTGATGAATGTCCCAGGAGGCCACAAAGTTATAAGAAACAGCAACAAACTTTGTATTACATTTAGAACCATTGACAAAGAAAATAAGGGACACAGAAATTCAAGGATATAATTGGTATGGTAGTCAAGAAAAGCTGGCTTTATTTGCAGACGATGTTATTTTATATCTGATAAACTATAAAAAGACATTTCAGTGTTGTGGAACATTTTGAGGCAGTTTAAAATCTTTTCAGGATATGAAATTAATGAAGCTAAAACAAAGGCAATAGTTATAAGTAATGTACCCACACCAGTTGGTTCAACAATATCAGTGTTTATAGGGACATAATAAAATGAATTACTTAGGAGTATGGATTAAAAAGGATTCTAGTGTGGCAGCTAAGGATATGTGGGAACAGACTAAACAAAAGATAATAGGAAAATGAGAAATTGGAAGCTTTGCTATATGGATGTGGATAGCAAGATACATTCAGTTGAAATGCTTTTAGTCCCTTTAGTTTTATACACAGGTCAGGCATATTTTCATCAACCAGAGGAGAAGTTGTGGATATAAGTTAATAATGAGCTGAAGGATGTTATCTGGGAGGGGAAGACGACAAGAGTCAAGAGGGATAATATGATACTTACAACAGGACAAGGCAGCTTGCGATTACCTGACTTAAAGGAGTATTTCAGAGTGACGCAGTTAAAGCTCTTATACATAGCACAAGAAGAAACCTATAATTCAAAATGGAAAGGGATGATGATGAAACAGGAGGGATGCTTAAGTAACAAGGAGAGACTGGGATTTTGGGTGCATATCCTTAAGGAAAATAATAATAACCATACAGAAGATTATATTCATAAAGTAGCAGAAAGTATTCTAAGAACTAAGCTAACATGGGACTAGAGGAAGGAGATTCTACCAATAGGAATTACTGCAATTAGGAATGCAGACAAGAGGCTAGAGGAGGTGCTGGAATTTATTGGATTAGACTGGCAAAGAAACAAATATTGCGAGCAAATAATTAGAGAGGGAAAGATAACAGAATGGGAAGAGGCCAAGAATGTATCTGGACTGCAGGCTAGAGAATGCCTTCCCTATCAAGTACTGATATCAGAGTATAGGCAAAGAGGAAGAAATGGGGGTATCGTAACTGAAAGACAAGCACTGGTAGAGATTTAGTAGAACCTAGAACAGAAGTTGCTGTTAAAAAAGGAATAATTAGTAGAGCATATAAAGAAGTTATGTCTTACCATAACGATCCATCTGTATTGTTGATCCTTGTTCAGTTACTACGTGTGGGTATCGGTTCCGACCTCTGAATCGAGCCGGCCATATTCCAAGCTTGTGTCAGCAACAAACTCTCGAGCTAAAAACTCTAACCCAGAATTCCCCTCTCCCTGTTACCTCAGACTGAGTTTGCAAGTCAAAAGAAGGTAGAGGCTACCTCTGGCCAAATGACCTAATAGAACCGGATGGTGAGATCCACTAGAAGCGACAGGTGGGGGAAGGAGGGAGGATCGTAATGACTGAACGAGGATCAACAATACAGATGGAACTTTATGGTAAGACATAACTTCTTTATCTGATATTTTTAATCCTTGTTCATTCCTTACGTGTGGGACAGAGTCCCCAGCTACCTTTATTCCTGGGAGGCTGTCATGGAAGGACATTCCTGAGCACCATAGAACCAAAAGATGCTCTTCCCCTGGAGGCCAAATCCAGTTTGTAATGATTGATGAAGGTATGAGGGGTAGCCCAAGTTGCAGCTGCACAAATGTCATGTAAAGAAGCTCTGGCATGGAAGGCAGCAGAAGTTGCCACTGACCTTGTAGAATGAGCCTTTATGGTAGTAGGTAATGGAATTTTACGTTGTCTGTAAATGAAGGTCACACAGTCTTTCAACCATTTAACCAATGTGACCTTAGCAACAGCACATCCTAACTGAGGTCTAGAATAGGCCAAAAATAACTGGTCTAATTTACGAGAGGCCTTAATCCTGTTCAAGTAGAAATGAATTTGCCTGTGAATATCTAGGGTATGTAGGCAATACTCTCCTTTGTTTGAATGACTGGGTAAGAAAACTGGCAGTTCAATGGTTTGATTAATGGACATTTCAGAGATCACTTTTGGCAGAAAGGAAGGATTAGTTCTCAATGACACTATCTCTATGAAAAATTAAATATGGACTCTTGATGCATAAGGCTTGAAGCTCTGAGATACGTCTGGCAGAAGTAATGGTGACCAAAAACAAGGTTTTCCATGACAAATATTTGAGGTTGCAAGAAGAAGCTGGTTCGAAAGGTGCCATTGTCAAAGCTTGTAGGACTAATGACAGGTCCCATGGTTGAGTAGGTTCTCTAAAAGGGGGTTTTAGATGATTCATGCCTTTTACGAAAGTCTTGCATAGTTTGTGTGACATAAGACAGGAGACTTGGACACCATCATGGAAATTAGATATTGCAGCTAAATGAACTCTAATGGTAGAGCAGATAGACCAGATTGAAAAAGGGTGGCTAGATACTCCAGTACTATCGACACTGGTGATGAAAAAGGATCTACCTGTTTTTCTTTCAGCCAAAAAGTAAATCTTTTCCAATTGCTGAGATTTGTAATTGTGGTGGAAGACTTATGAGATGCAATAAAAATGTCACGTACTGGCAAAGAAAGATCATTCTGCCTGGCAATCAAGGGAATTGGAGGAGCCAATCTGTGAGCTTCAGGCTGTTCAAGTTGGGGTGAATCAGATTCTGCAGATGGGAGATCAACCCCGGGGTTGGATGGAGAATCCACGGTTGATCTAGCAGGTGATGCCAAAGGAAGGGGAACCAAATCTGACGAGGCCAATATGGTGCTATGAGGATTACTCTGCTCTTCAACCGGCAGGCTTTCTTCAGAAACTGGGGGAGAGGTGGAAATGCATAAAGGAGACCCGAGGGCCAATTGTGGACTAGATCATCCCTGGGTGACTGTCGCAGAAGGGGAATCAGGGCAAAATAGTTGCTGCATTTGTAGTTGGTTGGGGACGTGAAGAGGTCACAGCAAGGAAGACCCCAGTGGTTGAAAATCTCCGCCGCTATCAAGGGTTTCAGGGACCACTCATGCGGTTGTAGTATACACCTGCTGAATCTGTCCGCTATCACGTTGGAACTCCCGGGAATGTGCATTGCTAGAAGAAAGTGGTTGGTAGCCATCGCCCATTGCCATATCCTCATGGTCTCCCGACAGAGTGGGTAAGATTTGATTCCACCTTGTTTGTTGATGTACCAGACCACCGCCATGTTGTCTGACTGTATCTCAATAGTCCCAGGCGGCAGCAGGGGATGGAATGCTTGCAACGCCAGAAGCACCACCCTCAGCTCTATAACATTTCCTTTCGGACCAAGTACCTTGGACTGTCTGTCCCTAAAATAGCCCCCCCAACCCATCAGGGAGGCGTCCGTGGTCAATATAGCCTTGAGCTGTTGGGGTGAGAAGGGGCGAGACCATTGTGATGGGTTGTGGCCATCCACCAAATTAAATCCTGTTTGCACCTGTGAGTTACCCGAATCTTGGCTGAAAGAGGGTACTGAAAGGGATACCACTGGGTGAGCAGAAGCCATTGTAGAAGCCTCATGTGAAACCTGGCCAGGGTGACAATGGGGATGCAGGCTGCCATGGAACCCAACAACTGTACAACCGAGTGAGCTGTGGATTTCTCCCTTGAAAGGATTGGGATCAGTTGTTGCTTTATCCTTAGAATTCTGTGCTCTGGAATGGATGCTCTGCAATTCTTTGTATTCAAGATGACCCCTATGAATTCTTTGGACTGAGATGGGGTGAGATTGGATTTTTGCCAGTTTATGGTTATGCCTAGCCTTTCTGCAGAGAAGAAAGAGTATGCCAGGGCTTCTTCCAATAGATGTCTGGTAGGGGCGGAGATGAGCCAGTTGTCTAGGTATGGAAACACCTGGAATCCTTATAGTCGAAACTGAGCTGTGATGACTGCCATGCACTTTGTGAACACTCTGAGGCTGTAGAGAGTCTGAAGGGCAGTACTTTGAACTGGTAGTGACTGGCTCCCGCACAGAAGCAAAGGAATCTTCTTGATGGTCTGTCCACTTTTATGTGGTAGTACGCATCTTGAAGATCTAACAAGCACATCCAAGCATCTTTTTCTAAAAGCGGAAGGATAGACTGTATTGTGACCATCCAAAATTTTTGTACTTTTACAAACTTGTTCAATACACTGAGATCCAAAATTGGTCTCCAGTCCCCAGTTTTCTTTGGCACCAAAAATAGTCTTGAGTAGAATCCGGATCCTATTTGGTCTGGGGAGACTATTTGGATGACTCTTTTTCTTAGCAGTTTTGAAATCTCTAAAGCTGCTTCTTCCCTTTGACTGGGTGGAACGTTGGGTAAGTTTGTTAGGGGAGCAGGACAAAGGTCGAAGGGAATATGATAACCTTTGGTTATTATCCTTTGCACCCAAGAATCAGTGGTGATGGGTAGTCAGGCAGAAGGGTACAAAGAGAAACGACCCCCAAGCACTTCCAGAGGAAAGCAGTTGGGCCGCTCTTCAGGAGCACTGGTAGGATTGGCCAGGGAAAGAGACCCTGGAACCCTGGTTATGCAGACCCCCCCCGCCCCGAAAAGGGCATCTTCCCTGTGAGTTTCCCCCTCTGCCTCTAGGGAACTCAGCCTGTGAGACTTTTTGTACCATATCTTCCCACTCTTCTGGTTTCTGGAGAAAGCCCGTTAAGGGGAAGAATAACGGACACCCATGGCAGAAAGGGTCTTACCATCCTGTTCACATCTGGCCAGTGTGCTTTAAACCTTGGGTCCAAACAATGAAGAGGCTTCATTGGGAGCGTTCAGAAAGGAAGCCTTGAAGGGTTCTGTGAAATTACACAAGTGCATCCAGGTGTGTCGTCTCAGAACAATGTCTGAACTCACCGCTCTAGCTGCTCCTTCTGATGCATAAGATATCAGACACATGGAGGAGTTAGATATCGATTCAATGGTGGCTAGCTGAGAGGACACTTTATCACGGACCTCATCAGACACAGCTTCAGCCAAAGTTTCAGAGAGCTCAGAATTTTAATTTCTTTGAAGCCTGGTAAAGTGTGCCATAAAGTTCAGCGACCTGATTGCAAAAATCGCTGATGCAAAAGTATGCTTCCCTATTCTGTCCAGAGCCCGGGACTCTTTGTTGGGTGGATGGACAGTCTGGCTTTCTTCTTCCACCAGGTCCTTTTTAGTTGCGGCCGCCACCACCAAAGCATCTACAGGAAGACCTTTGGACCAATGGGGATCAGTAGCAGGAGGGGACAAAACTTTATCTGGCCTCCGGGGAATGGCCTCAATGGTGTCAGGAGCCTTCCACGCCTGCTGCACGATGAGCCGGACCAGTTTGTCAGCAGGTGGAGTAACCCAGGAGGTAGGGGGCTAGGCACGAAAGGCCTGCAGGAACACAGACTCTTCAGAGGTTGGGTTCGAGGGTTGCCAGTCACCTCTCTGTTTAAGAATTTCAAGAATATCACCAAAGGATACCTCAGAGGGTGAGCGAGGGTACTCTTCCCCATCATCAAAGTCTGTGTCTTCAGTAAGGGACTCCTCTGTGGAGCCCATGTGCTTCCTCTTGCAGGAGCTCTTTTGATTAAATTCCTCAAAGGGAGAAGCTGGGGAAGACAGTGCAAAAGGGGTCGCCTGTGGGAGTATATTCTTAGGCCCTTGCACCCGGTGTCCGCAAGGAGCGAATTGTGTACATTGCGGTCCAGAGGAGGGCGGGGAGAGTGATAGCACAGGATCGCCAACTGACACCAGAACCTTCTCCATTAGCTGGAAGGCCATTCCACCTGAACAGGGGTGAGTGCCCAGGACAGGAGTCACCCCTCCCCTCAGTGGCTCAACCTGCTGCCTCGGAGTCTCTGGATAGCTGTGAAACACCAAATTACATACGCCACAGCTGACATCCTAGGTTGTAGCAGAACTCTCCTGCCACAAAGGCAACTGCAGCTCCTTAGTGAGGTCCATAAAGGGAACCGTAGAGGGTAAAGACTGTGCTATATCAAGGGGCTTCAAAGGCAATGAAGGAGGAGAATAAGTATGGATCTTTGGTAAAGGGTGATCACCTCCCGAGGAAGGATAGGTCCTGGGGGGGTGGGATACCTCTGGCCAAAAGCACTTGATCCACAAGACGCAACATGTCGTGTTCAGAGAGGCTTCTAGTGGATTTCATAGACATGGCTGAAGGGGAGTCAGGTCTATCCAAAGACGGAGCAAGCTCAGTGCCCACCTCGGAGGTCTGCACTGAAAACAACACGGCTGTAAAGGACTGAACTACAGGTGTCTGCACCGAGGAAATCATCAGTGCCGAAGTCATGGTCTGCACCGAGGATAAGGTCAGTACCCAAGTGTTTGTTGGCGCTAAGGCTGGAACCGAAAAAATCGGTGCCAATAACTGAATGGTCGGTGCTGAGAGGGTAGTCGGTGTTGGGTAAGTTGTCGGAGCTGAAAAGGCAATGGGGGTTGAAATATCCATCAACGTCGTAACAGTCTGCATCGACTGGACAGTCTGTGCCGGTAAAGAAGTCTGAACCGAGGAGACCCTCAGTAACGGTACTGTAAAGGGCACGCTAGTTGGTGCCGAAGTCACAGATGGCACCATTGGCCTCAGTGCTGAAGGTCTAGGTACCAAAAGTGCTGGAGCCGAAGAAGTCAAATCCAAACTGGAAAGCTTAGCTTTCTTGGGTCTCGATTCCTGGGAGTCCCCAGCAGGTGATGAAGGAAGAGACTTGGCCTTTATATGTTCATCACTCTTTTTCTTATGGGATCTTGGAGGGTTTGAAGCCTCCGACCCAGAAATAGCCTCTTAAAAAGGAGATTTAAGTAGCCCCTTCAATATTAATTTATTTTTTCTCTCAATCAACATCCTGTTAGAGAAATTCTTACAAATCCCGCATGGCGGGTCAACTGTTAAATGAGGTACACCCAAGCAATAGACACACAGGGAATGTGCATCTGAAGTAGGTGATTTATGGCCAAAATCTAAACATCTTTTAAATCCTGGACTACCTTTTTTATCTGTCATGTTAGAAAGAAAGAAAGAAAGAAAGAAAGAAAGAAAGAAAGAAAGAAGGAAACCCAGAAAAAATACCAGCAATGGTACAAGAATTACCCGAAGGTAAGAAGGAAAGGGGGTTTACCAGTGATCGTAAAAAAGAAATTACCTCACGGTAAAGAGGAGGAATTGAAAAGATTCAAGAAAGGATAGTCGCTAAATGCGATAAGGTAAGAGAAAACTATCTAATACCTTTTCTGTGAGGAAAAGGCTGTTTTAGAATTTAATATGAAGAAAAATATTGTACTTAGCTCAAGAGAAGTAGCTTGACATGACCGACTGGCGACGCGGCAAATGAAATCTGGGGTAACGGGGAGAGGGGGATTCTGGGTAGGAGTTTTTAGCTCGAGAGATTGTAGCTAACGTGAGCTTGGAATATGGCCAGCTCGGTTCTGAGGTCGGAACTGATACCCACATGTAAGGAATGAACGAGGATTAACAATATCAGATAAAACATTGAATGATGAGTGTAAGAATCAATCAGATGAGGTTAGAAAGGATTGGGAAGAGAGACTGGATAAGCAGTTCATAAAGTAACAGTGGGGGGATATATGTATGTCTTCCAAATATGCAAACAAGTCTAGAAGATTTAGGATCTTTGCTTGGAAGAGTTTACATAGGTATTTTTATACCCCAAGTAGACTCCAAAGAATTTTTTGTCAGGTAGACAGCAAATGTAGATATGATGGGGAAGAAAAAGTTAACTGTGAACATATTTTCTGGGAGTGTAATGAGATGGCAGACTTTGAAGATTCCCTGCAGACTACATCGTGAGATATACTTGGTGAGCAAACTGGTTTAACTAAGGAAATTTTTTTTCTGAGCTATGATACAGAATTGGAATTGTCCTGACATTGTGAGGCCTTGTTGAGTCTAATTATGGTAGCTGCCAAAAAGCATTTACTAGAAAATTGAAATCAAAGTCTAAACTAGCTATACGAGAAGTAGTGATTATAGTAACAGAGATAAAACAACTGGAACTGGGATCTTTAGAAAAGGGTAAGAGCAACTTACATAGAAAAAAGGGAACTATGGGATCAATACATGCAGAGGAAGAATGAGGTTTAAAAGAAGAAAGATTTTGAATGAGCCATGTAATGTTTGACTGACAATGACTGGATAGATTATAAGTGATGTACAATATATGCAACTAAAATTATGTCAGTATGGTTTGTGACGTATGTTTGCAACTAAAACTATGTCAATATAGTTTGTTTTCATTTATAATAACTATGATTGTCTATGTCATATGTGATAATTTAATAAATATGTTTCTTGTTTAAAAAAAATGTAACAACAACAAGCTGTAAACTTTCACTGCCCACATTTCACTAAAACTAACAGACCATGTGAAGCAAACAGTGAGGTCCGCAGCAGTTAGTATAAACAGAGACAAAGGAGTCAACAACCAAAAATATTCCTGGAATAAACAAACCAGGAACAACAATAAGAACAACTGCAGTATGCCACCACGTTTTCTGTTTGCTCCATTCCCTTCAATTACTCTATTTCATTTTCTTGCAGCATAAAAAATGTACAAAGGTTGTGAGCATTACAGTGATATTAGTGCAAACATCCATTTAAGAATATACAGTGTAAACTGCTTGCTTAAAAATTGCAAAATAACTGGTGGAGCAATTCACAGGCATGGATAATATTGCTCTTTCTTGATAGCCTAAGGGTGGATGAAGACTGAACTGTTGAGCAACATTTGCCAGAAGTTCAACCCATAGAGGGTCAGAGTTCCTCCATATGAAATCACTGTTGGTGAGTTGTGCCAGCAGTGATGCCCTTTTTAGAGATAATTTGCCCCTTCTTTGAATGGGTACAACCCTGGAGTTCATACTATATAAATTTGTTGGGGGGAGGGAGCTTGCTCCCTGCAAAAAACAAACAAACAAATGTTTTGGTTGTTTTGTTGGTGAAACACAGTTCAAGGATTCTGATCCTTGGCAAGCTGGAATTCATCAACTCGTAATAGATGCATTCTTCCCAATCCAGTGAAACAAAGACCACAGAGGAACTAACACCAAAGTACTGCAGCAATGGTGCAAAAATGTATCAGTGAAGACTCAGGTGGTGAAAATGTGTAAGAGTGAAGTATACTGGAATTAGTGGCCTGGTATTACCACAACGTATCTTTAAGAAAGTGCAATGTGACAATTAAAAGACTATGTGTATACAAAGACACTCTGCTACACAAATAAAATAAATAAATAAAACTAAGAGTTTGTCCTGAGCAGTAAGCTGCTGCCATCTTTGATTGCATGATTTTACAATCACCACAACAGATCCATGAAAGAGTACTTCGAAGTTCATTTCTAAGTTCTGTTCTATTGAGTTTTTAAATTTTGCAGATGATAATGACAGGTTCTTTAATAATTTCCATACATCAAAATGTGCCCCTTATTGATTTTCATAATTTAAGATTTTTACTCTGTCTTTATGCTGCTGATGTCTGACACACATCATGCCCCCTCCACACCCAGTCAGTCTATTCTTTCCCTCTCAGATGGGTTGCCTGGGATATGCCATCATCTAGACAACCACCAAAGGTGGTTAAAAACTTTTACCTTTTTTTTTTTTTTTTACTTTTTTTGCTCTTTAATCATTGCATACACTTAGCAAACCATTGCAATGGGTTTACTGTGTAGGTTGTTCCCTTACTTTTCCAAGGAGCATTTTCTACAAGCAGTCTTTTTCCTATCCCAAAGCATGAGTGGTGATTTCCACAGCCTGCACTAGGAAAATCACATCACCCATTGTGCCCCCAAGCACACACAACTCTTACCCACCCCTCCCCCAGAAGAGGTGAGTGGGTCATTGTTTACTCCTCCCCGTCCCTTCCTGGGGCCTCCAGTGCTGGGAACACTATTTAGAGTCTGGTTGCTTGGATCATAATCATGGTTCCATCCCTCTGTGCCATGGAGCCAATAAGTAATTTAAGATTTTTTTACTGTTAAACACACCATTTTTTTCAGAAGACCATTAAAATACAGAAGGTATTTTACAGTAGACATTAAAGAACTTTATGGAAAAGGTTAGAAAGACTAAAAGATATCTGGACAACTCATTCAATTAAATGTTTTACTGTTTAAATTGAGGTTGTAATTCCTCTTATAACAAGTCATTAAGTTATTCTTTAAAAATGCTGTTGTATTAATCAGTACTTTGACTCCCCATACAAAATGACTCCATGTTATAAGTTATAGAAAGGGGCTCAACAATATTACCAAAGCTGTTAATTTAATACTCTATAATCAAAGCATCTACTTACAAAACAGTTTTTTTTTTATGTTAGAAACAGCATCTTTTGGTTGGAAGAAACTGCATTGTGAATTTATTTAGCTGTAGTATAATGTTTGTTTTTGCCTGTTGCTTTTTGATTCCTTTTATTTTCAGAAACATTGTGCTTTACAAAACAATTCATGGGTATCTTGAGACTGTAAGAATTGTCTCATGCTTTCTAATGATCTTCTATTACTCAAAAATAAACATTACACCGTGTTTGATATGTACATGTATAATCTCCTTGTGGGCTAAAAATCTCACACACAGTAAACTCAAGACATCAAAATCGTCAGCAGTACACCACATACCACACCTCACCAATTCCATCACAATACACATAATTTATCATATGCTGAGGTTCTAAAGATTCACTTGCCTAAAACTCAAAGACCTCCAAAATGCAACACGCTTGTACAATGCTCAATTAACAAGTTATACCAACCATCTCACACAGAACAAGGAGTTTAAAGTCACAGATGATGAGCCTGTAAAGCAGGCATCTACCCAATCAAACATTGTAATTATAGGTGACTCCACTGTCTTACCAAGATGAGTAAGGAAAAACTGATGGTTAGTTGCTTGTCTGGTGCCAGGATCCATCAGATCATGTATGCACTCAAGTCCTTGAACAACAAGTATCAATATGACTCTGCCATAGTTCATGCCTTTGTCAATGACTGAGGTGTACCTCCCTGGACAATATGGAGAGAGACATGATGGAGCTCTGACTATGTGTCCATGGTATGTATGAGCCTAGCACTGAGCTGTATTCTACCTTCTCCAAGGACGATGCCAAGATATGAGCAAAAAAATAATAGACTTCAACAACTGGCTTAGTTTATGATGTCATTCAAAGGTGGTCCAGTATTTGTCAGCCTGGGAGAATATGATTGATAGACCATGCTGCTTCACCAGGGATGGCCTGATTCTGTCCCCTTTAGGGTTTCATTTATTGGTAAAGACATTGTCCACCACCCACAGTGCCTTTTTTGGCAATGGCAACCTGATGAACCTACTAACATAATGAAGCAAGCAAAGGAAAATATGAAGGTGTTACTGATCAATGCTAGGAACATAACAATGAAGTCCACTCCCCATTAGCCCCCCCCCCCCCTCACCCTGGAGAATGTAGACATCAGTGTAGTGAAGGAGACATGGTTTAAAATGGCAAACAGTCTGGCATTATATGGCTATAATGCCTTCCACATGTTTAGAAGATCTATTTCGCAGGAGAGGAAAAAGGTGGCTGTGGATCAGTCCATATCCAGAAAAGACTCACATCGGGCTGATAAAGCAGCATGATGCACTAGAGTGTCATTTCCAAAATAACCATCAGAAAGGCCATGTACTACACAATAGCTAGCTATTATGTAGTACAGGACCTTTCTGATGGTTAATTTGGAAATGACCCAAGAAAGCAACAGTGCCTATACACAGGAAGTGGAATCACTTAGTATTAAACCCAGTACCATTTTCCTAGGTGATCTAAACTGCCCAACTATAGACTGGAAAACCTAGACCACTACTAGCGTACAAGCACAGAAATTCCTGGACTTTGTCAATACAAATGCCCTGGAACAATAGCGGAAACAACCTCTTGGATCTTGTCCTTCCTAATATAGTGGCATATGGAACCATTCCTTACTAGTTCTAACAATAAAGTGATCTCCTTCAAATTAAAATTGAAACAAGGGACCCCTTCCACCCAAAGTGCCTTTAGAAATTTCTCTAAGACAAGCTACCTACTCCTAAGTGATGCATTGGCAAGCTTTAAATCCCTACCAAGCCCAGTTCACTCTGTTGAATATGTGGAAATGTACACACCACACTATACCAGCATGTAAACAACTGAACAGATGTAGTTGTACCCTGCAGAAGCAAGTGCAGGGCAAACCCCAGAAACAAACCCTCATGGTGGAACCATGATTTTTAACAAGCTTTAACAAATTACTTAGGATGTTAATAAAACACACCAAAGCCAAGTTTGAGGATCATGCAGAATTTTTAGCTTTTGATAGTGCTACTCCAGCTACCACACAAGACCAAGTCTTAAAAGCAATATCAAAAGCTAAAAATTCTGCATGATGGATCTTGACAATATTCCTGGATGTGGCTTAAATAGCATGAAGCACAACTTAGCTACCCCACTAATAAACACTGTTCAAGCACAGCCTCCATATAGGTTTTGTACTAAACGAACGGAGAACAGCTGCAGTTATTCCCCTGCATAAGTGTAACCTTCCACAGACCCAGACATTTCCTAACCTACAAGTCTGACCACCAGTCTCATTTGCAAAGACATGGAAAGAATTCTCATGGAACTAATCAAAGACATTGGAAACCTTTAAACACTGCACCCATCTCAATTTAGACTTGACAAGGGCAGGTTATGCATACTCAACCTTGTGATTTATTTTCTGAAATGTTCACCAGAGCAATGGATAAAGGTAAAATGGTACACGCCACATACCTTGACCTGGCCAAAGCTCTTAGGTTCATAGGTAGGTACTAGGTTGTTGGCCCTAGGATCTATATAAGCCTAGCCAAATGGTACCCTGGCTTTAGCCACCCAAGGAAATTATTTTCCTGTGCCCCTGACAAGCCACAGAAGTGATCCCCGGGGAGAATTTCCTATCTCCCATCCAATCATCAAGATTTTTCTTAAAGAGTGTTAATTAGGAGCTTTGTTTGATATAGATAGGTAGTTTGTTCCAGAGTATGGGAAGTCTCTGGGACAGGAATCTATCCCTCCAGCATGTTCTGTTTATTGTGGTGACAAGGTTTAGGTCCCTAGAGCATGTAGCTCGGAGGGACTGGGATTTCTTTAAGTGGAGCATGTCCAACAGCTCTGGGTTTCACATAGCTTTGTATGTTAGGCAGAGATCACCTCTGAGTAGGTGATATGCGACGGAGTAAAGCTGGAGTTTTTTGAGAATGTCTGCATAGGGCATCTGTTTGAGGCCAGTAATCCTCTTTGTGAGGTATTTCTATGGCCTTTCCAGTTGTTGTAGATGTCTTGTGAGGTACATACCAAAAGGGGTATTGTACTCTATAATGGGTCTAATGAGTGATGAGTAGAGGGGAACAATGACCTCTTTTTTCCTGGATGAGAAACCTTTTGTGATGAGGTATGTCACGTAGAATGATTTCCTGACTACTGTGGCGATGTGATTATCAAAGGAGAGACTACTGTCCACCTGTGTCCCAAGGTCTCTTATCACACTTTCGGTGTTAAGTAGACTACCACTTATGTGGTAGTTCATGGGTTCAGAGTTTTTTCCAAAAGGGATGACAATGCAATTTTTGGCATTGAGCTTGAAGCCATGGCTTTGGCACCAGGCATCTGTCTCAGTGAGTCCCTTTTGTAGGATGTCCACATCATTAGGAACTTTGATTATGGCTCCTAGTTTGCAGTCCTCTGCGAACTTTGTTAGCCAAAGACCTTCTGTGTTAGCCTGTACTTCAGAGAAGAAGATACCAAACAGGAGAGGACCCAGGACTGAACCCCGTGGTACTCCAATTGTCACTGGTCTGAAGTTGGCTTTAGAGTCTGCTACTTTCACAGTGTGGGTTCTGTCAGTGAGCCAGTTGGCAGCCCATCTTGTGACATAGGGATTTATATCTAGTTTAGTGAGTTTATCTATAATTCCAGAGCGGGGGGTGATGTTGAAAGCCTTGGAGAGATCTAGATAGGCCATGTGAGCCACCTTACCCTCATCTACGGCTTTGGTGACTGCTTCAAAGAAGTCTATCAGGTTTAGGAGACATGATCTGCCTTTTACAAACATGAACTGGTTAGGGTCCAGAGTTTGGAGATTACCAATGTCATTGTTTATAAGTTCCATGATGATACGTTCCATAGCCTTGCAGACTAGGCTAGTCAGGCTAATGGGGCTGTAGTTCTTGGTGTCCGTGGTGGCTCCCCCTTTATGGTGTGGGATAACCGTTGCTGTGTGCTATTCAGTGGTCACAAAGCCTGAGGTGAGGCTATGATTGAACATGGCACTTAGGTGGGGTGCCAGTTTGTTCTGCAGTTCACGTAGAATGTAGCATGGGATGTTGTCAGGTTCCATGGATGTTGTCTTGGCTTTGGAGAGTGTGTTTTTTTACCTGTGCAGCTGTAATAACAGGACCTTTGCATTCTTCTGATATAGAGATGGACCCTTTAGGGGGTGAGAGAGGGGTAAAGTTAGCACTGAACCTATCTGCAGGATGTTGGCAATATCAGCTGGTTCTGTATATTTAGTGTCATTGTGCTGTAACTCAGAGCAGATCTGAGCATTGCCTTTGAGATTCTTGACATAGTTATAGAATGCTTTATGGTTGTCTTTAGAATCAGTGGTGATTTTGTTTTTTGTAACTAGCTTTGGAGGATTTTATGAGGGATCTCAGCTTCTTACTGAGGCTGAACAGGGAGTTCCTCCGATCATGGGATTTTACTCTTTTTTTGCAACAGTTTCTTTCTTCTGCAGTAGAGTTTGTTTATGGCAGGGGACCACCAGATTGGCTTCCTTTTTTGGAGGATAGCATCTTGGTTCGGTTAGGCATTGCACGATCCATGCACTCATATAAGTGCTTATAAAGTGCATTTGTATAGGATTTAGCAGTCGTGCCTCTATTGTCCATCAGCATGGGTGTCGTGAAGGTTTCCACTTCTGTCTTAAGAAGTTTAAAGTTGGCTTTGGAGAAATTTTTTGCAGTGGTTTCCGTAATGGGGGTGGATGTCTAGGGTGATTAGCTTGTGGTTGGATCTGACTGAGGAACTGTCCTCTGATGTGGAACACCGGTTACCCATGTTGGTAATGACCAGGTCTAGGACATTTGACATTACTGCCCTGGTGGGGATGTGGATAAGTTGATCCAAGGCATTGGAAATTATGAATTCCAGAAAACGCTGAGCACAAGAGTTGGTACATGAGTAGTTTTCCCAGTTAATGGTGGGGTAGCTGACATTGCCCATTATTAGGGTGTTAGGTTGTACCCTAATATTTTCTGGTGTATCAAGAATGGAGGAGTGGGAATCCTCGGGCATGGTAGCGTATCTGTAGCAAGCTACAATCTGGATTGCGGTCTTGCCCAGAGTTAATTGCACTTGGATAATCTCAGATGCATTATGCTGAGCAACTAGCCTGGAGGTGTGGATATCCTTAATGAATATGGACACGCCTCTGCCTTTAATGTTTCAGGCAAGGTTAGGTGGCCGAAAGATGTGGTATGAATTATAGCCTGGTAATGCAGGGGTGCTCTCTGGAGCCTTGAACCAGGTCTCTGTCATTGCACAGATGTCGATGTTCTCCATTTTAAGGAGTGCCTTGAGTGAGTGCATTTTGAGGTTTAGACTTCTAGCATTGAGTAGCATTTGCCCTAAGATTTTGCTTGCTTGTATCTGTTATGGTGGTGAATTTGTCATGTGAACCTTGCCTAAAAAAGGCACTATAGGGGTGGCAAGAGCCTTAGCCAGTATTCAGAATCCCAAGGGTGACAGGTGCAGGCCATCTCTGGCAAAGCATCATGGTTGTCAATCATGTCATCCCAGGCAGACAGATACTGGATCCCCTTAGAATAACACCAGAAGCTTAACCAATTGTTGAAGTCAATCATTTTGTCCTTGTACTGTGGTATCATTCTGGGTGATGGCAGGATGCTACTCAGGGCTAGGGTCATAACTGCCTGGGCTACAAGATCGGACGGCTCCTCCATGTCTCTTTTCATGTAGTCCAGGGAGGTACTTCTCAGGTCATTCACACCAACATGGACAATGACAGAGTCATATTTGTACTTGTTGTGGAGTGACCTGAGTGCATGGGTTATGTGGTGTATCCTGGCACCCAACAGCTGACAGTAACTTTCTCCTTGTTTAGCCTGGTGAGTGGAACATCAAGTCACCTATGACTAGAGTGTTGGGTACGTTGTTATGCCTTATGGGCTGTGGTTGAGTGGCCCACAGATTTTGTGGGGTATGTGTCATTTGGGTTGTGTTGGGGGGGTGGAGGTTGCTTGCGTTTCTGCTTTGGAGGTCCCTGTTGCTTGGGTAGATTTTTATTGAGTGCCTCCGTGAATATAGGTGTGTGTTTTGTGTTTCTGTGTGTGTGTTTTGGTGGTGTAGGTTTTGAGGAACTATGTGATGAGTGTGGTGTGGTGCAAGTGTTTACCTTCTCCTCTTGACTGTCTAGTCCAGTCTTGGGTGAAGAGAGCTTTCCTTCCAGTTTGGCTATATAAGTGCATCTCTCACAGGTTGTAGTGTTGAGTGGTAGGAGGAGAGGGTTGTCTGTATACATGAAGCAATTGCTGCATTGCCCCAAGATGCCCAGATTCATCAGATAGACAGGAGAAAACACTGGGAGCTGACCCTTAGACATGCCTGGATAGGTGCTTATCTATTAAGTACTAAAAACTATTTTCCTCTAGACAAGTGTGGAAAGTTGAGTGCTGTAGTAATTTGTAGCTTATTTAGTGCTTACATTGAGTTCTGAACGAGTGGTGAGCTCAAAGAAACAGATTTGAGTACTGAAACTAAAAAACTGGCTAGTGCTAAGAAACAAAATTAAGCTAGAAGGCTTCCCTCCAACACAGAAAGACTTGGGGGCTCAGAAGCTTACAAACAGTCCTGGATACAGCAAATCTGTATCTGAACTAGACGACTTACAGGAAAAGCAGGAAACAAGCTTAGAATTTTTTTTTCCTTTTTTGCAAAGTGGAATGTGGAAAGGAGGAGCAGAAACTAAGTGGGTTGGCCTTCTCAAATGTTCTCCCTGGATTAGGTAGAATGAGGTAATGACACTAGACTGGGAGGAGTGTCCCAGATCAAATTTACAGTAGGGGCTTCATAGACTCCACTAGTCAGGCATAGTAGAAACCCCCCCGGTGACTTAACCATTGTCTAGGAAGGTTTGTCCTAAAGAAATAACTGATGTCAAAATCAAGGCCCGAAACAAAATGCCCAAAAATTCATTATCGTATCTTTTGGAAAGCTGTTCACTCCAGGAAACTACTGCATTGATGGGGGAGGCCCTAGATTTGAACGATTTATTTGAGATTTGCATTAATATGGAAACTGACAACATTTGACCAACATGTGTCCACTGTTGAAAGAAAGTCCTATATTGCACAGCTCTTAAACAAAGGAATTGTGTGAAGATGTAGAGATGACATTGTTCCCTTTTACTTAGCCCTTATTAGGCCAATCATTGAGTATAATGTGACCTTTGGCATGTATTTGTCCAGACATGCAAATGAAATAACCAAGATAACTGGAGGGCCAAATAAGGGCCAGAGTCCAAATGAAGCCAAATAGTTTTATTTTCACTGAACAAACGATAAAAACAAAGGAAACAAGTTGCATAAACGCTGACACTTTCTCATACGTTTAGATCCAGGGATCTAAATCTCTTCTGTAAAATCAACAGAATGGTTTGGAGGGAAAGGTATATCTCACAGAGGATATCACTGCTCTGGAACAGACTCCCCATCTATGTAAAACAAAGCTCATTTTTATCCATATTCAAGCACAACCTGGATCCCCCATCTATGGATGGGTAATAGAAAATTCATCCCAGGTCTGTCCCCTGTACTACTAATGTACAGAAGCAGTTCCTAAATGTTTTATCTTATGCATGGGTCCTCCCAAATTATTTATGGTATGATCCCACTTATTCTCACCAGGGAATATACAATATATACAATTATTAATTATGGGATGGGTAAGGCCAATCTAATACCAAATGGAATAGGTTAATTCAATCACCAAAGGAGTAATTGGCTAGACATATAATGGCCCACAAAGGCTGCTAGCCTAATATATACCTATGAACCTATCAATTTTTATTAAATGATAGCTTTATTTCTAATTTTTCTCACTTTCCCTTATGAGACTTGCCCAGAAGCTCCCAGTTATGTACACCATCAGTTTATTCTTTCTTTTCAGGGGCAAAAGCCAGGCATCCATGGACTGGATGAGAGGTCTTTGACCCACTTGTTTTCAGCCTGCTCATTCTCACAGAAGGTGATCACACACAGATAGGCATCACTGGTGTCACTGGTCCATCTGCCTCCTACCCACCCCCAGTATCTTGTGTTGGCTGCTGAAGTCCATCCTCCTTCACCTGTCCCCTCTGCACCTATGCCGCTAATCAAATTTATATCACTTGGATTGTAGTCAGGGCTTCATTCCTTTATGCCACAGGGCCACATATTTCTGATTTATACCTGCCATTTAACTGCACCAAATGTTAGTGTTTCCACCCTGTTCTTCCCTACATAAAATGGGATGCATCAAAATATTACTGATATTTTCAGTAAGTGGAGTTCATGTAGACTCTTAAATGATGAAATCTATTGTGAGTTTCCAGTGTCAAAGTGTGCGAGAGAAAATATTTCTAATATTTGCATATGTCCTATTACATATTTGTGTACAATATTTCTACTTTGAACTGTAATCTCAGAGCATTTGTGGGAGATGGAGCATCTACAAAATGTGACTTTTTTTTTCAAAAAAAACTCACCTTTATTGAACTATCAACTGGGACATAGACAAACTTACATTTATATAAAAGTAATCAAATCATATTAACAACTTCATAATTTTAAACATTATGTATTATTCTATATAATATAATCAAACCAAAATTAGATAAATTGTTCATTACTTGCCTCCTCTTAAACCTCATTCCTCTTCCAAAACATTTTTGTGTGTGTATTGTTACCACAATTTCCTTCCGCGGTGGTGCAGCGGTAGCGTTGTTGCCTCACAGCAAGAGGTTCTCCCGTTCGATTCTCGGCTGGAGTGCAGGGAGTGCCTTCTGTGTGGAGTCTGCATATCCTCCCTGCAGTTGGGTGGGCGTTCGAAAGACAGGCGTAAATGAGCGTGCCTTCGCTGAAGGTTGAACGTCGAGCTGGCACCTCTACTGCCAATCATTAGCGGACTGGAGTTCCGCTGTGGCGACCCCTAACCGGGAAAAGCCGAAAGACATCAACAACATTGTTACTCCAATTTCCATATTTTCTATGTAATTTACTACAACCATTTTCAAAAAATCCTACTTCCTCTTTTTTTATCTCTGTTACAATATTCATTACTTCAAGTATGATTGGTTTAGACTTTGACTTCCTTACGTCTAGGCAATTCAGATCCGGATTCCCAGCTCAGAAAAAATAATTTTCTTAGTTACACTAATTTGCTCACCCAGTATGCATGACAGAGTACTCTGTATTAAAATTTTGAAGTCTGTCAACTCATTACACTTTGAGAACATGTGCTCCCAGGTACCTCTTTCTTCTCAACTACACCTCAAACAAAAATATGTGACTTTTTGATCTCTTTCTTAATAAAGCAATATCAAATTTAATACAGCAGTAAAAACACAGATAAACAAGTTGCAAAGTTTTTCTGCATTGATTGTTGCTGTCAGATACCATCTGCATTATTTTTGGTGCTCCTTGATCTCTACAGAAAGATAAAAGTTAGACGGATGTATTCTGGTAGAGTGCTGTCCTAATAGTAGGGGAAGATTTTTCCCATTGGCCTACAATTACCCCTCCCCTTGGCATGATGTGCAGCAATGTCTGTATGGTTCTAGGATATCTTTTACCATGCATATACCCTATGCAACAGACAAGTTGACAACTTAATTCTCACTTTGTTCCATTGAGCTACAGCTCCCATCTTCCACTAGACATCATTACCAGGCTGGAAACATCTCCATACTATTCCACCAAGGTAAAGAGGGCTGGCCAGAACCATTCAGCCATATACCCCATGTGTTCTTTGGCATGAGGTTCACTACTCACATATGAGTTCCCAACATTGCAGATCACAACTCTTCCTTTGTATCAGTGGGTTGCTGGCTTATTTTGTAGGTTGTTGTATTCTGAATAATGGTTATACTTCTGAAGGATTTCTGTATGTTTTTATTTTGAATTTCCATTTTTTTTTTTTAAGTTTAGAAAACTTTTTTTGTTGTTGTTGCTATTACTTTGTCTAGTTATAAAAGAGCTGGGAGCACTTCCATATTTGGTACTTGCCATTTCGTAGGCAATGATATGCTAAACAGCCTTCATGTTTACAGTAATCTAATATCCTCATTTAGTTTAAAACTACTTGTGTTCATGTTGTCTATAAACGGGGAATGATTTTCTGTCATTTTTGCACATCTACAAAAACGAGAATGAAAAAATAGTGAAAAAACACTAATTTTTCATTTTTTTACATTTTTTTACAAATTTATTAAATCATCACCTAAGACATAGGCAAACATTAACACAAAAAAATAAACCATATTAACATGTCTTCTTTTTACATACATTATATATCACATAACTTTTCTCTCCTTGTAACGATCATAAGCCCAGCATTACATAAATTACTGAATTCCTGCTTTCCCTTAAATGTCACTCCTTCTTCTGAACATTATCCTGCATGTACTGTTCCCACAGTTTCCTTTTATCTCTATGTAATTTGCTCCTTCCCTTTTCTAAATATCCTTCTTTCACTTCTTATATCCCTTTTATAATACTTTAAATTCAGTTGGTTTAGACTTTGATTCCCATTTTCTAGTTATTACTTCTTTGTCAGCCAACATAAACTTAATAATACCTGACTATGTCTAGGCAATCCAGATCCTGTGTCTCAGCTCAAAAAAAAAACAATTACTCAGTTACAGCCATCTGCTCACCTAATATTTCTGACAGAATACTCTGTAGCACATTTTTTAAATCTGCCAGCTCAGTACACTCCCAAAACAAAGGTTCATAGTTACCTGTTTCTTCCTTATCACACTTCCAAGATTTACTATCTGTCTGAGGAAAAATTCTCTGAAGTCTGCCTGGGGTATAAAAATACATATGCAAGCTCTTCCAAGCAAAGATCCTAAACCTTCTGGACTTTGTTGCATACTTGGGAGCCATAGTTATCATACAACATATTAAATGCCCTATGAATTACACTTTTTTAACATCAGCTTCTGTTCTAGATTCAACCCCCACCAGGGCAGGTCTTTCACTTAACATTCTCTTTCTCTTCCCTTTCTCTTTGCCTATACTTTGATATCAATCCCTGGTAGGGAATGCAGTCCAAACATCTTCTTGGTCCCATCCTACTCTATTACCTTTGCAATTCTAGTTATTTGTTCCCAATACCTTGGTTCCTTTGCCAGTTTTCTCCAGTAAATTCCAGCCCCCTCTTGCATATTTTCTATATCCCTACTTGCAGTCATCCCTATTGTCAAAATCTCCTTTCTCCATTCTTGTGTTGGTTTATTTCTTAGAATACTTTCTGCTACTTTATGAATATAATATTCTTTATGTCTATTATTCTCTGTAAGGATTGGCATCCAAAATTCCACTTTCTCTTATTTCTTGAACTTCTTCCCCGCTTCAACATCATCCCTTTCCATTTTGAATTACAGCTTTTGCTCGCATTATGTATACAAGTCTTAACTGTGATGCTGTAAAATATACATTCAGTTCAGGTAATCCTAAACCACTTTGTTCTATGGGAAAGATCAGTCTATCCCACTTATCTCTTGCCCTCTTACGCTTTCAGATAAAGTACTTCAACTCTTCATTAATTATTGCGCAACTTCTCCTCCTGTTGATTAACAATATATCCTACTCATATATAAAATTAAGGGATTAAAAACATTTTCACTGTTTGTATTTTATTAACCACACCCATAAACAACAGCTTCCAGTTTCTCAGATTTTGTATTATCTATTGTTTAGTCTCTTCCCACATATCCTTAGCTTCCATAACAGAAGCCTTTTAATTCATACTCCTAAATACTTCATCTTAACTCGTCCCCATAAATATTGGTTTTGTTGAACCAGTTATTGTTTGGGTACATCATTTATAGTTATAGCCTTTGTTTATCTTCATTAATTTTATATCCCAAAAGATTTGAAGCTGCCTCAAAGTGTTCCACAACACTGAAATGTCCTCTTCTGGATTTATCAGGTACAAACTAACATCATGTGCAAATAAACACAACTTTTCTTCATTGGCATAGTTAATAATTATATCCGTGCATTTCTGAGTCCCTTATTTTCAATGGATCTAAACATAAAGCAAATAACAAGGGGGAAAGAGGACACCTATGCCTGGTTCCTCTGTTCAAATACAACTTATGAAAGAGGAACCTTCACACTTTAATTCTTGCCTCCGATCCTTCATATATCCTCCTAATTAACCATATTATTACATCAGGGAATGTAAATGCTTCCATTGCCCTACTCATAAAATCCCAGCTTATCTACTGAATAATTTCCCACTAACAACAGCAACATTTTCTTACATTCTGCTTCCTCATCATTGCCAAATATTTGTCTCCCTTCCACAAAACCCCATGTATCCATATCTATCAATTTTGGCACCACCTTTGCCATTCATTTAACTAGAATAGATATAAACACTTTATAATCATGACTTAAAATTGAAATAGGTCTATACGAAACTGAGTCATATTAGTTTTAACATATTTGGGTAATGCAGCCACCATACTTTCTTCTAAGATGTTGGTGCTTCCCCTTTTTTTAACATATGTTAAATAAAATCTTCCAGATCTTTATCACTTAATTTGTCCCAAAGGTTCCACAAGAATACCATTATTTAATTGGAACTTTTTTGAAGATTGATTATATCTCACTGTTATCTCATCGCCACCTGTCTTAACGGTTAGTTGTTGAGCCCAACCTACCTCTAACCTTGTCATAATTAAGTCTTCCATAAGTATTTCCATTTCTGCTCTTTCTTTATTTCCACATTTCTTTGTTTTATGCAAATTTTCATAAAAGTTCTAAAATATCTCTACAGGATCTCTGATTATTTTTCTTGTTATAAGCTCCCTAAGTTTGGTGACAACCCTTTGTACATTCTGTTGCTGAAGTCATTGCGATAAGAGGTTTTGTGCTGTGGAGTTATCAGAAATATCTGCTTTACAGCAATCTTTCTAAGCTAATGTATATTATCTAGATACTCTGTTATTTGCCCTTCAGCACTCTACACTTCTGCCTCATCCTTTTCTGTGAGATGCCCATTACTCTGCAGTACTTTATCCTTTGCCAGCCCCTCTAAGTAATCCTATTACTTCTTAACCACATGTCTCCTTTTTATTTCTACCCTATGTTTAAACTTAGTTTTCATTCTACCCCACTCACTAGCTATAACATCTGAAGATATTTCTATCTTCCCTAATTCTGTTTCCACTACCCATTCTCTAAATTCCTCTTTTTTTAAAGGTAGGAGGCTAAGCATTATCGTCCCATTTTAACTTCATTACACTGCGTTCTTATCTTGATTTTATCAGTGCATGATCTACAATAGTTATTGGATGTGTATAAAAGCGTCCAACTAAATATACATGCTCCTGTGTAATATAAATTTATATCTAGTCTAGTCCAGTTACTGTACCTTGGGGAATAATATGTACATTCTGAGTTCCTTCTACTGAATTAACATCTTCCATACAAAATATTTTCATAAATGTCTTCAGACATCTATACTCTTTTATTATATTTTTCCTTCTAGGTTCACCATTGCAAATCAAGATTGAGTCCCCACCTGTAAGTAATATTCCCTGCTGAAAGCTCATTATTTCTCCTAAAATTTTCTTAAGCTACATAACAGCAGTTTTTGGTGGAATATAAATACATGGCAGCATAATCCTCTTCCATGCCAATAGCCCCTTACTACCATAAAGCTGCAATTGTTGTCTTTTTCCCCCTCTTCTATTAGCATTGGGTCTCCTCTAGTAATTAGTTTAATTGTGTCCATTTTCCTTGATTCCTGTTGAATACCCATCCCTATATCCTTTCTTTGTTAAATTCACATGCATATTTATTTCCAAATGTGTCTCCTGCAGCATTGCTATTTGCACTCTACATTTCTTAATATTTATTTATTTTTGATATTTGTTAACTGGGAATATCTGACTAAGCATGAGCCCTTTTTCAGAGGAGGCCCGGGAGAAAAGCTACAAAAAAAGAACCGATTCAAAATAGTAATAGTCAAGATTGTAACCATTATGATAAAAAGTTGCTGTTCCCACCTATTATAAATATCATTTTTTTAATGTGAATTTCCAACTTTCGTGTTACATGCACACACTAATGTTTCACAGGCTGATCATTTATACAGTTGTTTCTTCTTCTCTCCATTTGAACCTATGCCACATTTTCCAATACTTTTTGTTTTAATGAAAACCCTCAAGCAAAAAAAAAAACTAAATACATTTTCAAAACCTCCATCCTCAATTAACTTAGAATGAACACAAAAAACTATGTACATCTTCAAAAAATGAAGTCTAACCCTCCAGATAGGAACTGGCCCAAATCAACAACTGCACTCACAGGCATTACCTAACCCAAAATTAAGGTTATGCATGCTAAAGTGCATGCTACAGCTTATACATGGATTGTTTTCTGCTCTTTTCTTAACTGTGTCCTTCTCCCAGATGTGAAAAACAGCTTGTATGCTTTCAGAAAACATTATTTTTTAGTCTTAAGAAAAAGTGCTCCTGCTTTCTTTAAATGCAATTATACTCTACACTGTTCTATTAAATGCATTAAAGTATTAAAGCTGCTAGAGAGGCTACTATCCCTTATTCACTTCCCATAATTTCAAACTATTTTTTCACTTAACAGCTTGTACCTTTAAATTTTGCATTTCCCTCAACAAGGAATACTCAGAACTTTCACAATTAATTGCTTGCACCTGCAGACAGCTCTTTTCTGCATATAAGTACTCATCAGTGAATCATTGTAAATTTCATTAGAACAGCATGTATAACTACCTTCAGTTGCAGACTTCTTGACTCCCACTAAACCTTTGCTAATGGAGAAAAAACAAGCTAATGTAGTTGCAAAGGTAAGAGACATGGCATTTTTTATGGCTTTCATCATTTTGTCTTATTTTTCAAGCCTACTGCTTACAAAAAAACACTTGTGTATATCATAAGCCACGGGTGCTAATCTAGATATTTACCCTTGTAAAAATGAGACAAAATATCTAAATTCTACATATAATATATTCAGTGCACCTTTACAGCCTACCAACTCCATCACAGCAGCCCAAGATAACAGAATATTAACATCAAACCTTTTTTTCTCTCTATGCTTTTTTCTCTTGTTAAACTGTAAAGCCTATGTTTCTTACAACATAAGAAAAATTACTTCTTTACTTTAGCATCTTTAACACATACAACAGTTACAGAATGGACTCCCTCACATTTAAAGTAGCCCTGACTACACAATACACAAAACTGCTTTACTAAACACACACACATATATATCTTGCAGTTTATATCATTACATGTTTTATACAAACTAATAATAAACATTGTTTAACTTGCAGTTTCTTTTCCCCCTTTTCATGTCTTTCTAAACATTAATGACAAAGTGGGGTTTATGCTTTACAGTCCACTCACAAATTTAACAAAGTCAGCAAAAGTCTCTCTCAGCCACTTTTTCATGCAAAGCCATATTTCACAAATGTGACTGATGATTTATAGTCTGTTATTTATTCACTAACTTGAGAGTTGCTGGCCTTCTTCCTGTTCACCCCCATCTTCCAACACCAGATTCTGGTTCAAGAAGTCCGAAGTCCACTTGATTCTTCGGTGCCTTTTTTGTCTTCCAGGTATTTTCCTTTGGAACATTGGAAAATGTTTCATTGGTGAGGTCTCTGTATAGTTTTGTCAGAAGAATGAAAAGCAGAGCAATCTTGTGTTTGCTGGCTTACATTTTGTTGGGTAAACTTTTTTTTTATTTCCTCCTTAGTCTGTTCTGTATAAAAAATGAGTTTGATCCTCCAGGAAATACTATTTTGAAGACAGCTAAATACAGCAACTTGAATTTCACACCTGCATCTCAACATTCCCTAATTGCTGGGATAAAATTTTCTGTTCTGCCTGGTGTACAGTGAATAATTATTTTGTCAGGATCAACTCTTTCTGCTGGTATGATTACATCTTTACTAATACAGGTCTAGGTTGCTTTCTCATGGCTAGGTTTGGAGCATACACTCAATGTCCCTTTTCAATTAACAAATCCTGCTATGGAATACCAGCCCAGTTGCTTACTTGTACTTTCATTAAATTAATGCAGTCTGTTCCTTCCATTTTCTCAAGTACTGCAGAAAATGTCAGATTTTCTCTGTGCACTACATCTTCTAACTCTAGTGTGTTTTGAAACAGCTCTTCTTGAAAAGACTCATACTCAGCCAGCCTTTTCTTCATTTCATCCTATGATTTTTGCAATTTTGTTAGTTAATCTGAATAGCTATTTAAAGCTTATTCTGTCTTTCCAGCCCTTTATTTGAGTTGATATACTCGTTCAAGTCTCATTTATTTTAATTATCTCTGAGTACATCTGATTTATATTTTCTTCTAAATTACTAGAAGCCATCTCTTGCTCCAAAGCTGAAGCTTGAACTGTTTTTTGCTGAACAACTACAGGATTCTTCCCAGCCAGTAAGTTTTCTCTTCACCTTTTCTGGTTGATTTTCTTTCAGGTTTTCATTTTTTTTTCTTTGCTGGTATCCAGACAGTGTACTTACTAGCCAGTAAATGAATTTTACTCAAGCTGACAATCTCACTGGCTTTTATTTCTCAGTTTTGTTTCTCACAGAAGAAGAGCTGAAATTAAGCTGTTGTTCAATGTGTAGCCATCTTGGAAGTCCCCTTATTTTATATTTAAGACTCAAAGTATTTTACTATCTTACTTATTTTAGAATTATTGGCATTTGTTGGTTTAAAATTTGAAAAAAAGAGTTTTAACCATTTTTTGCAATTTACCATCACCCCAAAGGTATGTGTAAATGCAATTACTCGTATTACTGATATTTTGTTCTGAAACACATGGAATTTACATCATTCTTCTCTCATTTCTATGAATTTTAAATTTCTGTGGATAGTCTTGGTGCTGACATGGTACTACTCACAGCTTTGCTTCTGTCAGACAAGTAAGTTCTTGTTTTTCTGATGCAGGTATAAATGTTGACAAGTCCTAGTGAAGAGACATGAGATGACTCAAAGTGTCTCAAAAGACAAAAGCTATCTAAAAGAAATTTCTTTGGTAATCTTTTGCAAGCATTTGTGTGACTTCCTGTGAAGCAAGCTGTAGTAGAAATAAGTAACTTATTTCCCTAGTGATTCCAGAAAACCAAACCAGTAAGTGACCACACAATCGTACAACGCGAAGTAAAATAAAGGTTAAGCACTTTCGTCTAATACATGTTAGACATCCTCAGAACCAATTACAAAACATAACATGGTAGACACCACTGAATCATAACAAGACACAACTATATATATATATATATATATATATATATATATATATAAATTATATATATAAATATATATATATATAAAATACATATATAAATAAAATATATATATATCAAATATATATATATATCTATAATACATATATATATATATATATATATATATATCTATATCTATAATACATATATATATAAATATATATATATATATATATATGGATTTAGGACTTTTGAACAAAAGTTCAAAGGCCCGAATCCATCATCACTGAATACACTTTAACGAAAGCACTTTAATGAAAGCACTTTTTCAATGAAAGTATGTTAAAAAAAAAAACACAAAATCTACTTAAATGCAGGGGGGCAAGCCCCCCTGCACCCCCACACCCCCTACTTTAATATTCTCACTCCGAGGTCGCACTATTTTTTCCTTACCATGCTGTAGTACGACCGAACAACAAGCATACTTATGCGAAAGTGCTGCTTCGGTGAATAGCACTTTCATGCAAGTATGCTCACCAAATTGGGATTCAGTGAAAGATGCAGTTGAGCATCTGTATGTTTATACACACAGTAATCAAATGTAACAAAATATCAAATGCCCACCAAAACTCTTAAAGCTATACAGACCATAACAACAGATCTATTGTAAATAATGCATATTGTTGAACTTTACAGATTTAGAGTTGATTATAAAATTGAGGCTTTGTGCTTCAGCACACATGAAATAGAAATAGCCTCATTCAAACCCGGAATGTTGGCAGCTTCTAATCTCAGCTGCTGAATCAACTCCTTATGCATTAGGCAATTTTCCCATCACCACCACGCTTGTCCATATCAAGACATTTCACAATACAAAACATGAATGAAGTAAATCCTTCAGAAGTCAAAGTGTGCCTTACAAGTGTGCTTGTATCATCCCTTTGGTTTATTCTGTAAAGGTGTTGTTAAATGCATTTATTGAAGGCATTACTGGTCTTGCCAAGATAAAATGCCAAACAATACAGACACCCAGCCAAATAAATAACTCTTGTTGTGTAGCAGAAATATCTGTCACTAATTCACATTTGTATTGTATCCCAGTGTGCCATGATAATCAGAGTCAATAAATACACACTGCTTACATCTGCCTCATTTGAAAGTCCTGACATCACCCCATTGGATCTAACATATAATCTCTCCAAAATTTATTTTAACATTTGGATTTTTTTTTATAAATGCAACCTGTTAACCTCACAAAATACTTCTTAAAACTGTCTTCACTTTATAGAAGTGGCCAGTGTTTATAAATAATGTTCTTAATGTCAACTAAATCCAAAATAAAATACATATCAAGGTGTTGTTACTTGTTGACACCCCATTATTTGCACTAACATTATCCACTGGAGACTTGGACAAAACTTTGCAAATAATCAGAGCATATATGTCCGATCTAGCAGACCAAACTTGAGACTGAAAAATAGTAATGAGTGAATCAGGATAGCCATGTTCCAAAAGCCTGACATTCAAAATGTGAAATTGTTTCAAAATTCAGTCATCTGAAGTCAACCTCGAAATTTGAATAAGTTGACTTTTAATAACCCTCCTTTTTAATGATATGGGTGGTTACTTTTAAAATGGAGCAGTGCTTTACATTGTGTAGGTGTCCTGAAAATGGTTGTAGCAAAAGTTCCATCATCTTTTTTGAATGGACATGTCTAAAAATGTGTTAACTTTGTCTCAACTTTGGATTCAAATTCAAGAAAATCAGTGACAACCCAAGTTCAATAATAAACTGGTCACATTGATCCAGTGTCCCAACCCAGATCACAAAAATGTCATCCAGAAAGCACAGGAAGCACTTGCAATACTGAAATAAACTCATGTTAAAGACAGTGTCAAGTTCTCACTTTAAAAGGACTGTATTGACATAGACAGGCCCACATGTGGCCCCCATTGCAATACCTGCACACTGTTTGTAATATTCCCCATCAAAAAATATAAAGTTTTAAAACAGTATCCATGAAATCACAAACAAGCTTATTTCATTGGATGGTATCAGTTTCGATCTCATCACTTCTTCACTGAACCAGGCCATGCCTGATTCATGTGGGAACTAAAAGATCCCTTTCATCACAATGAATAAATAATCATTTGTTTATAAAAATTCCAAGAATTACGGAGTATGTGTGGGAAATCTTAAAACAGACTTTTTAATTTAAAGTCAATACATTTTGTGAATGGCTCCATAACAGACCCTACAGCAGCCACTATGAGTCTCAATGGTGGATTATGTTAACTGGAATATACTTTAGGGATTTCAAATTTTTTTGGAACAATAGGGAATGGTACTTTGAGATAACAGAACAAATCTGGGGTGATGTCATCAAAAAGCAGTAGCTCATCAAGCCAAATATAGATGGATATGTGTACTGTATTCATTTCATTTAAAGATACTGGATAGTATAGACTAGTGTCTGTAAGTAGTGAAAACATTCTACTTGCATAATTGATACTATCCATGATGAAAAGAGCACCCACCCTTATCTGGTCTCATATAGCGTATGTTGTTATTACTGGACATGTAATTGAAGATACATTTCTCTGCCTTTGTAAGACTGTAAAAGAAACATTTTCTTTTCTTAGACAAAAGGTTTCTGAGATCTCTTTTACAAGTTTTTTCCAATGTACCGATTACCAGGTGTAGGGGTGAGGGTTAAAATGAGCTATTTCACTTTAATCCACACTGTTTGTAATCATCATCATCTTTGATACTCATCAAGACTTTCAAAATTTGAATTATGGGTGAAAAATTTCAAATCGACTAAGGTATTTTTGATAGTCAAATAACCTGAATGGATAAAAGTAAAAACCTTTAGGAAAAGCGCATTGTGTTCAGAATTTATTTCAATGTCTGTAAAATTATAGATATTAAAATTGTAAAAGTTAGTAATTGACACCATACCCACATTTAGACTGACATGCGGAGAATCTGAAATTATCAATGATTGTGTTTTTTGTGTTGTTGGTCCCTAGTTGACCATCATCTCTGGGCTCCCTGATTGTTGTAACATCCAGTGTTGTCATACCTGTTTCCCCACTTGTTTGCAATCCGAGCCGAATGTCTCAACGGCTGCTTCTCTAAAGAGGTATTCATGTCATGGTTCTGTTTATGATTACCACTGACATCACATTAAAGTAATCTCCTACAGATCAATGTTACTTGATGTTTAGAAAACCGAGGTATAGGGTAAACTGTCCTGTTCCTCTAGTCTGCCTCATCTCTTTCCAGTTTTTTGTCCTTCCTGCACTTGATGGTTAGCATTTTGGATTCTAGTTGTCTAAAAACATTACTGAAAGACCGCTGATATTGTGCATAGTTTAAGTCACCAGTAATCAAAGCAGTTAATTTAGCCGCATTTCTTTGTACTTCTGCATTCATCTTTCATTTTTTTAATTACAAGTTTAGTGAGTTCTAATTCAGTTGAATAAACTGAGAAGCTCTATGTGGAATAGGGAGTCGTCTTCCATTCCCTGGAGAAATTTCCACTAACATGCCCCTTCGGAACATGTTGTCTTCTGACACTTTCTGTTAAAAAGTAACTGTCCATCTGAAGAAACTTAAATCTGTAAAGGCTTTTATCTAATTGTTCGACCTGTTGTTCTAGAGTTAGAACTCACCATCCAGGGATGTAGCATAAGTATTATCTCCATGAAAATCAAATTTGTCCAGCCATTTATAAATCATATTCACTTCCAAAAAGTCCATTTGGGATGAAGGTGGGCAGCCATCAACCATGACATTGCTGACTGGTAGACTATTAATTGTGGTATGTAATGGCTGCTCCATTGAATTTTTCTTGTTCTTATCAGCAACTGCCTAATTGTTGAGTTGGGAGACAGCCTGTGTAAATTGCTGTAGTACCAAGATCAGGTTACCCACCATACCAGTAAGATCTTACTGACTTGAAAGACTGGAGGTGGGGTTGTTGTCAAAGAAATTTTCCTCGGAATCCAAAGCAAACAAAGTGGAAGCCCACCAAAGTACAAATTCCAAAAAAAAAAAAAAACTGGTAAGTGACCACACAGAATCATACAACTCAACAAATAACCCAAAAAATGATCTGGAAGCAGTGGATTACAAGAGTAAAAACTTTAAACTTTAATAAAAATAATAAAAGTAAAATAAAGGTTAAGCGCTTTCATCTAAAACATGTTAGACATCTTCAGAACCAATTACAAAACATAAAAACACATTAGACATTATTGAATCATAACAAGACACAACCCACATATTATATATTTATATGCACAAGCCAGTGCATTTCTTTGTGCCGGTCCCAAGCCAGGATAAATGGGGAGGGTTGCATCAGGAAGGGCATCCAGTGTAAAACTTCGCCAAAACATTTCATGCAGTCACCAAGAAAATTTTTTATACCGGATCGGTCGAGGCCCGGGTTAACAACGACCGCCACCAGTACTGTTAGTCTACAGGGTGCTGCTGGAAATTGGGTTACTGTTGGCCGAAGGAGGAGAAGAGGCGGAAGACATGGCCGAAGGCAGGAGGAGAGGAGAAAGGCTAGGACTGTGGTAGTGAGGGTCGGAACTTTGAATGTTAGCAGTATGACTGGTATAGGGAGACAGCTAGCTGATATGATGGACAGAAGGAGGGTTGGTATATTGTGTGTGCAAGAGACCAGATGGAAGGGGAGTAAGGCTAGGTGTATCGGAAGTGGGTTCAAATTGTTTTATCATGGTGTGGATGAGAGGAGAAATGGCGTAGGAGTTATTCTGAAGGAACAGTATGCTGAGAGTGTTTTGGAGGTGAAAAGAGTGTCAGATAAAGTGATGTTTATTAAGCTGGAAATTGACGGTGTAATGATGAATGTTGTTAATGCATATGCTCCACAAGTTGGGTGTGCAATGGATGAGAAAGAAAAATTTTGGAGTGAATTGGATGAAGTGGTGATGACTGTACCCAAGGGTGAGACAGTGGTGATTGGAGCAGATTTCAATGGGCATGTTGGTGAAGGGAACAGAGGGGATGAGGAAGTAATGGGTAGGTATGGTGTTAAACAAAGGAATGCAGAAGGTCAGATGGTAGTGGATTTTGTGAAAAGGATGGACATGGCTGTGCTGAATATGTATTTTAACAAGAGGAAGGAGCATAGGGTGACATACAAGAGTGGAGGAAGATGCACACAGGTGGATTATATCTTATGTAGGAGGGCCAGTTTGAAGGAGATTGGAGACTGTAAAGTGGTGACCGGAGAAAGTGTCGTTAGGCAGCATAGGATAGTGGTTTGTAGGATGACGTTGGTTATCAAGAAGAGGAGGAGGAGTGTGAGGTCAGCACCAAGGATCAAGTGGTGGAAATTGAAAAAGGGTAAGTGTGAGGTGGAGTTCAGGGATGAGTTAAGGCAGGCACTGGGTGGTAGTGAAGAGTTACCAAATAGCTGGGTAACTACAGCAGAACTAGTAAGGGAGATGGCTAGAAAGGTGCTTGGTATCACATCTGGACAGAGGAAGGACAACAAGGAGACATGGTGGTGGAATGAGGAAGTACAGGAGAGTATACAGAGAAAGAGGTTGGCAAAGAAGAAGTGGGATTGTCAGAGAGATGAAGAAAGTAGAGAGGAGTATAAGGAGATGAGGTGCATGGCAAAGAGAGGTGGTGAAGGCTAAGGATAAGGCATATGAAGAGTTGTATGAAAGGCTGGACACTAAGGAGGGAGAAAAGGACCTGTACCAATTGGCTAGACAGAGGGACCGAGCTAGGAAAGATGTGCAGCAGGTAAAGGTGATAAAGGATAATGAGGGAAACATACTCACAAGCGAGGAGAGTGTGTTGAGGTGATGGAAAGAGTACTTTGAGGGGTTGATGAATGAAGAGATTGAGAGGGAGAGAAGGTTGGATGATGTAGGGATAGTAAATCATGAAATACAGTGGATTAGCAAGGAGGAAGTAAGGATAGCTATGAAGAGAATGAAGAATTGAAAGGCTGTTGGCCCAGATGACATACCTGTGGAAGCATGGGGGTGTTTAGGTGAAATGGCAGTGGAGTTTTTAACCAGATTGTTTAATGAAATCTTGGAAAGTGAGAGGATGCCTGAGGAATGGAGAAAAAGTGTTTTGGTACCGATTTTTAAGAATAAGGGTGATGTGCAGAGCTGTAGTAACTACAGAGGGATAACATTGATCAGTCACAGCATTAAGTTATGGGAAAGAGTAGTGGAAGCAAGGATAAGAAGGGACGTGATGATTAGTGATCAGCAGTATGGTTTCATGCCAGGAAAGAGCACTACAGATGCGATCTTTGCTCTGAGAGTGTTGATGGAGAAGTACAGAGAATGTCGGAAGGACTTGCATTGTGTTTTTGTAGACTTAGCGAAAGCATATGACAGGGTGCCTAGAGAGGAGTTGTGGTATTGTATGAGGAAGTCAGGAGTGTCAGAAAAGTATGTAAGAGTGGTACAGGATATG
>NC_056748.1:797044438-797141131 GCF_019279795.1 Protopterus annectens
TCCTTGGCCATTTCCTATAGGCGCTCAAGCCCCTAATCAAACTCAGTCAACTGTGCTGTAGCCAGGTCTTTATCCTTGTACATCATAAAGCTTTTCAGCTGAATCAGTAAATTAGTATAGAAGTAAAACTGATATAAGAGTGCAGGTAGGCATGTTCCTGAAAAAAAACTTTTTTATGCTTTTTAGGTGCTTCATACTTTGCTTATTTTGGATATAAGCACTAATATTTTTGAGCTAATACTGTTGCACATATTACAGACAAGGAGTCTGATTCCTGTGGAATCATAAGAAAAGCAAATGGTAGTTATGAAACACTATTACTTTTGCATGACTGCTTAGCTAACCATAGGATACAGGCACAGTAGGCTGTTTTAACAGGTTGAGAGCAAGAATAATTAATCCTTTCTTTATTTGCAAAGAATTTGTCTAGTTGAAAAGTTAATGTTGAAGGAGCTCATCTAGTGGTGCCTCACTTGTATTAGATTTAGCTGACTCTGTTCCACTATAATAGTTAAATCCCTTTACAACTTTATCAGTGAAATTTATAATGAAATATAACAAAGATTTTTCATGGCTATCCTGAAGTGAGTAAAATATTGGGCAATGATCCATCTTTTTAAATAAAGGAAATAGGAATCTTAATATTTTGTATACAAAACAGGTGGATTTAATGGTGGCCAAGAAGCAAGGTACATTAGAATATATACACTTGTGGTTACTGTAGGTACATTTTAGATGGGCTATTAGTTTTTATTAGCACAGTCAATAGAGCTTTTGCCAGTCCAGGATATTTTAACTGCAGTTCTAAGAATTTTTGTTATTTTGCTCAATATTATTCGTGTAACTTTTTATGTAACTCGTAGGTGAAACTACTAGGGAACTTAAAAAAAAATATTAACATTGTAACGCAGTGAAACTTTGTGATACGAATAATGATTTTCAAAAACAAACAAGAATGTGAAACTTTTAAAAAGATTTTTTTTTGTATTGGATACAGTGGATTTTGGGATTATAGGTGGTGATGTAGAAACATTATTAGAAGTATGGGAACTCAAATGGAAGAATTTATTAAATGTGTATGTGAAACCAGGATTAAATGAGGATATTAATAATAAATTGTATTGTTTTAAAGGAAAGATATCTGAAAGATTGGTTAGGCATCCCATGTTTCAATCAAAGCAAAGGTTATCATGGAAGCAGTGATCTTATAGAGTTTGTTGAATGTCCTAATCGGTGACTCTATGTGATAGTAAACAAAAAAAAACATTGAGAGTCTTGAAAAAGTTGGTAGCAGAGTAGGAGACTCTGTACATTATTGGCAAAACTGCAGGTAGGCCCTGAGTGAACTGCCCCCCATACCATGCCCCCATTGGAAGAAATGTGTCCAAACAGCTGAAAGTAGTCTGAGACTAAGTCTTAACTGAGACTTCATCCCAGTTAAATAAATAATTAAAAAGCGATCTTAATGTTGAATGCAGCTTTGGATAATATTTTATTTATTTATTTATTTATATTTGTTGACCGGGAGGGTCCGACTGGACGTAGGTCCATTTTCAGCAGAGGCCCGGGGAGAAAAGCTCCACAGTTAAAATAAACAAGACAGTAGTTACATTGGATTACATAGCGATTAACAATTTACATAGCAATTACTTACAACATATTTACAGATGAAGAACATAGTACATCAGTAGACAACTTGAATCTTTATCTGCACATAACAGACATTAACAAATGTTACAATAAGAAGTTCCTGCTGTATAAGAAGTACTAGGCTTATGAGCATCTGAGCTTGCTATAATCAAGGTAGTTAGTGGAGTGGAAAGAAAGCTAGTGGTTGGATGGGGTGGGTGATATTAGAGTGGGAGTTGCAAGGGCATAGCCAGCATATTTTTAGGTGCATCTTTAGTAAAGTTATGAAGTGGGTGCATGATGGTATGGAGGTAATTGTGGGTGGGAGGGAGTTCCATAATTTGATAATACAATCATGAAAAATTCTAGCATCCACACCAAATTCTTCAACTGACTCAACACTTTGGGGAATTGCATAACTACTCACTCTTCCCAATCTTTTTTTACCTCTACTGAAAGATTCCTATAGTTATTGAGTAATGTTTTATATGCACTACTAATCATCCAACAACCAGTAAATATAGACAAAACAGTGTCTAAATCTTTTTATTCTTTGTGTTGGAGGAAGTTAAAAAGGAATTAAAAGAAGGGTCATGCGAGACTAAAATTCAATACAGAGAATTGTAGTGGCAAGTTACACTGCAAGCGCATATGTCCCCTGGCCTTAATGATAATATTTCCTTGGCTCCACATCTTAAACTTAGAGCAGCTAAACTGAAACGACATCAATGAACTTGACTACATATGGTTGTTATGACGGAACTAATAAGTATTTTGTCTTTTTTTAGAAATTTACAATTTTTATTTCAGTTTAATTTGTACTATTTAATAGTTTTTTTTTTGGTTTTAATTAAAATAGTTGTGACACCCAGGAAATATTGCCAGTCCAGCTATCTGTAATTTTGTAAATAATCATATGCCATTTGTGAATAGTAATATGATTCATATGCTTGTCTTTAAGAGAACTATATGTTATGTGTATATTAAACTACTGGTGCAAAAGTGTGTGCAATGTACTGAGCTAAAATGTAACCACAGTGTACCCTACTGAGAAATAACAGACATGGATATAAACTAAATACTTGTGCAAATGTTTGTTTTAATAGTAGAAGCTGGAATATACAGAGTTAGCTTGCAAAATTGTTTTACGATTGTGTTCTCAGTTTCAGTGCAGTAAGAGACAGGATGCCTACAGCCAGAAGTTTCTTCCTATTGTCTTGAAACAGAAATAATTACTAGGTTTCAAATGTAAAAGTGTTAATTGTTTTATGACTTCAAGTTCAAGGCAAACATCTGAGAGATATGTATTTTTCACAGAAAAATATTGAATTTTGTTAAGTTTCTGTTAGCCTGGGAATTGAAGGCAGGTGATAAAAAATGATGTAATCAAGGCTAACCCAGCAGTAACATGTGATATTAAATTTAATAACTCTCTCAGAGAGGAAGAGTGTGCATTTTGTATTTTGTCTTGGACCTAGAAACATTGACTCAGCACTTCTGCCTGCGTGTTGCTATGCAAGTATGATTTAGGTATAGTACTTCTTTTAGAGATAGATAGGAATATAGTAAATATTAGTTTAGATGTTTTCCATGTTAATTTCAGACTGTCCTGCAATGTTGTTTTAAAATATTTCCTGTGATTCTGAACTCTGTAGTTACTGTGTTGTTTGAGTATTGTCTTGTTTTTTTATTATTTATTATTAAATATATTTAAACCTTTTAATTGTGACTGGTTTGTTTAGAGATATTTAAGCTCTTAAAGTACTTGTATATGTATTTGGTGATACTGTACAGGCCACTCAAATAGGCTTGCAAGTCTTGGTCACACTTAACATTTGGATAATAGTAACATTACACAGTAGGACTGGTCACTCTTTGTAAGGGCCTTTATAGTAGGCGATAAGAAAGGGTGACTGTTGGCAGCTGGCACTACCTTATAGTCTGAGCAGAAGGGGGCATAGGTAGCAAACCTGTGCCAGCCTTTCCCAGGTGTGTGTGTGTGTTTGTATGTCAATCAAATCTCAAAGTGCGTGTGTGTGTGTGTGTGTGTGTGTGTGTGTGTGTGTGTGTGTGTGTGTGTGTGTGTGTGTGTGTGTGTGTGTGTGTGTGTGTGTGTGAGCTACTTGAGCAGGGACACGAAGCACTGGTTGGACAGAGAGGGTGCTAAAGGTCTTAGCTTGGCCACTCGGTTGAGATTTTAACCCTACAGCTGTGCCAATGGGGAATCTTATTTGGGATCTGGAGAAAGAGAGAGAAACCAGCCACAGACTGACTGTGATCTCTGTGTGCTGTTAAGGGAAATTGTACTTTACTGTGTGTGTACTTGTCATCCTCCTAATGTGTACGTCCCTCACTGGTGCTAGTAGTGAGGATTGAGGCTCCGTGATTACTGGGCCAGTGCAGGGGCATCACATATTAATTGGTGGCAGTGGTGGGATGGCCACATCACATATTAGTTGGTTGACTGTGGTGAGACAGCCACATCACATGACAACTGGCTTGTAGTGGTGCGGATATTGAATTCCTGTAGCCTGTGTACAGTGGTCACTGCAGGTGTTTGTACTCGCAATCAGCCATGCAGTGAACATTCAGAATTCATATCACAATTGTTTTATTTTTTTTTTGTTAGCTTAGTTAGGGAGAGCAGGCAAGCATATCAGCAGAGGAGTATGGCAAGATGACAAGGAGTTAGTTGGCTGAGGTGTGCTAGGCTAAAGGACTGGTGCATGTCAACCTGACTAAAGCAGACATGATTGCAGCTTTAATCACAGCTGCATCACAGAATAGCAACAAGGAGGACAATCAGGCTGGTCATGGAGTTGTACAACTCTCAGAAAATGGACAGCTCAACCTTTCCACAGAGGACTTAAAAATCCTTCTGGAGTTAGAGAGACTTGAATTGGAGGTCAAGCGTTTGGAAACAGAAGTAGCAGAGAGACTGAGACATCTAGAGGCTGAGTAAAATGAGAAACTGCGATGTCTACAGGCTGAGGAGAATGACAGGCAGAGGCAACATAAAAAGGAGATGCTGACTCTTTGCCACAGTCATAGAGGTAATGGGGAAGGGAGTAACTGAACCCTAGAAGCAACAAAGGTCAGTAAATTTCTTCCACAATTTACAGAGGCAGATACTTTTGATAGTTTAATTCATATGTTTGAGAGGGTATGCAAACAAGAGGGAGGGTTGGGTGGGTGGCCTAATGGTTAAGGTGTTTGCCTTACAAACACAAGGTGCAGGGTTTGAGTCTCACAAGGGATAATTGGCTAAGCTTAAAATGGCTCGCAAGGGCAGTTAGCTTAGTACTAATCTAAGATAGTAGTAAAAGATCCAAACAGGAGTCACCACAGGAGATGAATCAGTATACGAAAATCTTCTTTATTGAGATAAAAGACACAAGCACTTTCACGTAGTTAAACTACGCTTCTTCAGGTGTATTTAAACAGTAAAAACAAAGTCCTTATATATCAAACATTTTGGCGGGCAAACCAACAATTAAACAATAATAGCCTTTGGCTAATCCATTAATCATGTTAAAATTTCATTTGTTAAAGGAACAGTGTATACATAGCCGTTGAAAACGGCTACTGACATCAAAAGAGTTAGATACTTTAATAAATCCTGTCCCTACAACACGGAATTGACATAAAAGATTTTCTGTTATAATAAAAATACCTTAAAAACTCTTCGTAACCACTCTGACATGAAAACGTGAGATCGTATGCCGATCCATAATAAAACACATATAAAATGCTTAAAATATCTAGAACAAAGCTCAAACCATGAAAGACAGAAAGCATATGTAAGGTGCATCAAGAATATGTTGCAAAAACATCATACCTATTCTTATTTGAATTATTAAAGATCCAACGCACAAGGAAGACAGGCTGAAATGCTTCAATAATCACGCTATCTAAAATCCTGTGTGAAGAGTGTAGTAATTATATATAAAAAAATGTGAATCCGATCAAGAAAAAAAGAAACTCTCTTTATATAGATTTGATTTTTTGGTTCCTCATCAGCCTGAAAAGATGTAATATTCAGGCTTAAACAAGTAATAATTTAAAAAATCCGATAACACTGTCCAGGCACGCTTACCAGAAGAACTCAGTAACACTTGTCAAAAGAATGATAAGCTAGTGACGTAAGTGGAGAGATATCTATTAATCACAGTAAACCAGTCCATGCTTCCCAGCATTTATTACAACGCTTACCTAAAGATATGCCCACACAACAAGACCATCATGGAGATCACTGTCGTGAAATTCAATTGAAACAGAAACAAACCAAGAATCACCACGACAATGCACCACATAATCAATCGCGCTGCAAACTGGACCACATAAAAAAGTCCGTTATAAAAGGCAGAGAGTACAAAAAAATAATAAACGCTACATGGCTGCCATGAATATTATGTAGAATAATTATTACTACTAATGCCTCAGAATGTATTAAAATTAATGAACTATATATATCTCTTAAAAAAGAACAAAACTGAAAATGAAAGACTGTTTTAATTAAACCCAAAATAAAATACAAAAGTTGTTATAGGACACAACATATAAATGCTCTCACTGCTACCAGAGTCATAAATATTGTGACCAATGAATATAAATTGCAGCCAATAATATATAATCATCTAAAAAAATGCTTGATGATAAAAGGGACGTCAAGGAAATATATATTGTTGTGAAAACTGTTTCCCTAGATCTTAGTGGAAATATTATTATAAAGAATAAGATGACTGTATATATTCAAAGATGGGAATGGTGCATAAGATATATGTTAAATATCAAAGGCACCTTATAAATATGTATGTTGCTCAGGAATGAGTATATAAAAGCCATATATAAGGCCACAAGAAATGCATACAACACAATATGCCAGAAACTACAGGAGGAAAAAGTGTCAACCAGACAAGTCAGGGAAAAAAACATAATCCATTTGCTAAAAATTAGAACAGATCATATATCAATCTGAACCTGAAACTATGTAATTTATAGTTATAACTTTCTGCTATTGAGAATGGGTTTAGTAGATGCAGACTGGTTAATACCTGGATAAATGTGAGCTTTCAAGGTAAAAATCCATTTAAGTTCTTTAATGGCTAACTGATTAATGTTGTCGCCTTCTCTGTAATTAAAAGCCACTAGCTCCAAAACCTTAAAGCTAAATGTGTGGGTTTTGTGTTCATTGATGTGCTTAGCTAAGGCATTACACTCATGTCCTTTCTTAATATCATAACAGTGATTGTAAATTCTGTCACGAAGTCTCCTCTTAGTGAGGCCAACATAAAACACTTCATATTTATCACAAGTAGCTAAATAGATTAAATTAACACTGTTACAATCACTATGAAACTTGGGTGCAAAAGTGTAAAACCCTTCCGGATGTTGAAAACTAACATTCTTAGAAATAAGGGGACACATGTGGCAGTGCCCACATGGAAATGTACCCTGTGGTTCATCCGCCACATTATAGTTATAAGAAATCTTTTCTAAACAGAGTAACTGTTTTAAATTGTTGCAAGTCTTATAACTAAATCTGGGATAGTCACCCACTATTGTTTTGGTAAACGGGTCAGTGATTAAAACATTCCAATTCCTATTAATGATATTGTTGAGACTAAAGATATCACTGGTGTATTTAGTAACATAACACAACTTGTCAGTGAATTTATCACTGTTTCTTATAAGGGGTTTGGGGATGCTCCTAGTATAGTCATCCAGGTTATGGGTAATACTCATTTTCCTAGTAATTTCCTGCCTACATTCTGTAATTAATTTAGACGGATAACCTCTTTCTTTGAACAAAGCTTCCAAATTATTAAGTTCTAAATGTAAATTAGTTCTATCACTGCATATTTTATATATCCTATACATTTGGCATAATATGATCCCCTTAAAAGTAAATCTAGGGTGCATACTTTCATACCGGAGTAGTGTGTTCCTCCAAGTAGGTTTCCTGTATAATGAAGTGACAGTTTTATTCCCCACAAGCTCCAGTGTTAAATCTAAGTAATGTATCTGATAACAAGATGTCTCTACTGTAAACCTTAAAAAAGACATTGTAGTATTTAATTCTTTAATAAAGTTGGTACACTCAGATTGTGTGCCTTCCCATATAAAAAGAACATCATCCACAAATCTCTTATACATCCTGATTCTACTAAATACTTCATGTTTAAACAAGTAGTTACGCTCCCAGTGATGAACTACAAGGTTAGCGTAACTATTTGCACAGGGGGTGCCCATGGCAACCCCCCATTTTTGCAGATAAAGTTGATCCTTGTATAAAAAAACACTGTTGTTTAGTATTAATTCTAATAAACAATTTAAAAGAATTTGTCTATTATTGCTATAATCAGACTGAGCAACTAAGATCTCTCTGATAGCTTGTAGCCCTATGTCATTGGGAATGCAGGTGAAAAGATTTTTGACATCCATGGTGACTAAAAGAAAATCTGTGTCCATCTTATCTAATTCAAATTCTCTGAAAAACTCAATCAATTGGTATGAGTCCCTGAGAATGTGAGGGACATTATCTACCAAGGGTCTAAGTAGGCTTTCCACAAATGAAGAGATAGTGGAGGTTATCCAACGTTCGCTGGAAACTATCGGTCTCATTGGTACAGGATTAATACCTTTGTGTATCTTAGGTAGACCTTTAATTATGGGAATTGTAGGGAATTCTATGAAAAAATATTCATAGAGTTCACAGCTTATCTGGCCACACATCAAAAGATCATATAGATCGGTTTGTACCATTTTAATAATTCTTTTAACTTGCTCCAAAGAGACCATTTCATAGACTGTGTCATCTGTTAAAAGACTGTACATACTATTACTAATCTAAGATCTAAGAATATAATGTTGACCAAGGGCTCTGGGTATGGTTCCTGACCCCCTTACTCTACGGTAAAGCTGTAACTATTATTTCCAAATTGTCTGAGGCTGACTGTCAAAGAAAATACTTCAACAGACCAAATGCATAAGGTTCAGTTCAGTTATCTTTATTCTTGCGCAAGGAGACAAAAAATGCAGTTACAGAGTTTGTCTGACTAAATTCAGGAAGTGTCACAATTGTTATACCTTTCTTTCAAGACATTGCCCACTACGGCTGACGTAGCATTTCACCAGTTCACAATTCTGTTACTTTACAGATGTTTCTCACATTTCTAGCTGACCCTTCAAAGTTTAAAAAAGATTTTTCAGTAAACAGGATGGCCTTGACGACCACCGGTCAATTATAACTTTCTTGCTATGTGATGTTACAAGTCTAGGTACTATGGCTAATTCAAGCACAATGCAAGTACAGATTTCTGAAGCAGTTCATTGTTTACAGTATCTAACTTTCTTGCAACTTGTGCACTTTTTCATTAGCACGAACAGAGCTTATTGTCCATAATGAATGGATCTACAGAAATTATTATTATTCTCCATTTAATTTCCTGACCTAGCAGAAAATCACCAGCTTTCCAGTACATTTCCAAGGCATAAACATGTATTTTGCTGTGCTAGCAAACTAGGTCAGAGTGCATCTTGCAGTGTCAGAAAGCACAATTTCAGAAAAGCATGTTTTCAGTTTCAAATAGAACTAATGCTGCATATAGAATAAAAATGTGTTAATCTTCTCTTATTTAAAATAAGCATTACACACATGTTATTACATTTTTTTCTAACACTGATTATTTAAATTATAATGTTGTAAAGAATTGTTTGCTAGAATATTTTAAGTTAACAACTGAAGCTTATAGGAAAAAGTTTCGTGAGCATAGACGCAAAGAAGATTAAAGTGTGTGTGAATAATTTGCTGAATTAAGCACTTATTTTCAAAGGTGGGTGAGTGGATGTCAGGTCACCACTTCTAAAGGGCTGGCAGACCTTTTGGTGAGGGAACAAGCCCTTAGCACTTTGCCTGAGGACATGAGAATCTGGTTAGCTGATAGACAATGTAATACTGTAGATGAGCTGAGGAAGAAGGGAGACCTATACCTAGCAAGCAGGGTATCATTGCACAGGAAAGGGACACCCAGTGCTGCTCAGGGGTTTAAGGGAACCCATGGTAGGCAGGCCAGACTGCCCTAACAAAGTCTGCCAGCAGCAGGGGAAGCCACTAGTCCAGAAACACGTCCACAACCAAAGGTTAAATGTTTTAAATGCAACCAGTGGGGCCATGTAGCATATAGATGTCTACAGAGGCAATGTGGGGAACAAAAGGTGGGAGAGCCAGTATATGGGAATGACAAAATGCCAACAGTAGTTTGTTTCGAGACAACAAGGGTACCAAACTACCACCCTGCAGATGTCATGATAGAGAATGATTTTGATAATGCAGTACCATGTGTTCATGCAGCTACACGCAATCAAGCTTGGAGACAAGCATGTGGGTCTTGCTAAGTTTCCATTAGCCTGGGAACTGAAGGCAGGTGAAAAAGTTATACAGTCCGGGCTGACCTAGCAGTAATGTGATATTAATTTAAGAACACTCTCAGAGACAAAGAGAGTGTGCATTTTGTATCTTGTCTTTGACCTAGAAAAATTGACTCAGCACTTCTGCCTGCATGTTGCTCTGTAAGTAAGATTTAGGTATAGCATTTCTTTTAGAGATAGATAGGATTATAGTAACGATTAGTTTAGATGTTTTCTGTGTTCATTTGAGACTGTCCTGCAATGTTGTTTTAAAATATTTCCTGTGATTCTGAACTATACAGTTACTGTGTTGTTTGAATATTGTCTTGTTCTTTTATTATTTAGTATTAAATATATTTAAACCTTTTAATTGTGGCTGGTTTGTTTAGAGATATTTATGCTCAAAGTACTTGAATATGTATTTGGTGACACTGTACAGGCCACTTTTAAAGAGCCTTGCAAGTCTTGGTCACAATTACCATTTGGATAATAGCAATATGACACAGTAGGATTGGTCACCCTTTGTAAGGGCCTTATAGTAGCTGATAAGTAGGGGTGGTTAGTGGCAGCTGGTACTACCTTATAGTCTGGGCAGAAGGAGGCATAGCTAGTAAACCTGTGCCAGCCTTTCCCAGGTGTGTGTGTATTTGTATATCAATCAAATCTCAAAGTGTGTGTGTGTGTGCGCGTGTGTGTGTGTGAGCTACTTAGACAGGGACACGACGAAGCACTGGTTGCACAGAGAGGGTGCTGGAGGTCTTAGCTTGGCCACTCGGTTGAGATCTTAAACCCATAGCTGTGCCAGTGGGGAGTCTTATTGGTGGTCTGGAGAAAGAGAGAGAGAAACCAGCCCCACTGACTGTGATCTCTGTGTGCTCTTAATCGTAACTGTACTTTACTGTGTGTGTACTTGTCATCCTCCCAATGTGTATATCCCTCACTGGTACTAGTGGTGAGGATTGAGGCGCCTTGATTACTGGGCCAGTGCAGGGGTGTCACAACACTAAGTACATTTTAACTGCAATAATAGTTTCTGTTCAGTAGATGGAGTTTTGGGGCTATATATGACAACATAGTAGCTTTTGCAGTTTATTTGAACACATTTAATATGAATGTGCACTTTATTTTTATGGTATTTGAATGTCAGTTTAAATATTATTGTATGGATGAATTATTAACAATCTTTAAATTTTGAAAGAGGTATTACTGTTGATCCTATATGGGGTATTCACAATAGTCTAAGCTATGCTTTACTATTTAATCATTAATATTCATTAATATCTATTAATATTTATTAGGTATGCATTTGCATGTTTCACTGATTTACTGTTTTATTGTACTAGAGACTATTTAAGAGAGGTTTGTTGGATTAGTAATTCATCTGATGTAGTCTTGCATGGATAGACGAAAATGAGGTGACTTACTTAAGTGTTTATACCTAATTTTATTTTTTTTTGAATAAAGCAGAAAAAATATTCTTTTGTGAAGTTGAAGTGCTTTTTCCCCCTTCCAAGTCCTGTTATTTACCTACTAATTATCCCTTTTTAATAGCAGCTTCTGTTCTAGATTCAATGAAAAACTCAACCAGAGCATGCTATTCATGTAGAATTCCGCTGTCCCTTTCTCTTTGTCTATACTCTGACATTGGTTCCTGATAGAGAAGGCAATAACTGGCATTCAGTCCAAATGTCTTCTTGGATTCTTCAAAATTCTGTTAGCTTGCTTTCTCTAATTCTTTCTTCCCAATACCTTGGCTCCTTTGCCAGCTTCCACCAGTAAATTCCGCCCTCCTCTTGTCAATTCTCTGTACGCTAATTGCAGACATTCCTATCCGCAGAATCTCCTTTCTGCATTCCCATGTTGGCTTAGAGTTCTTAGTATACTTTCTGCTACTTTATGAATATAATATTCCATATGACTGTTTATTCTCTATAAGGATTTGTATCCAAAATGCCATTCTTTCCTTATTTCTTGAATTACCCATCCTTTACTTATCATCACCGTCCCTTTCTGCTTTGAATTGTAGCTTTCTGCTTGTTTTGTATACTAGCCTTAACTGTGAAGCTCTAAAATATTTGTTCAAATCAGAAAATCTTAAAACTTTCTGTTCTTTTGGGAGGATCAACTTATGACTCGTACCCTTCCAAATAAAATCTTTTAACTCTTTAATTACTGTCCGCAACTTCTCCTGTGGTTGATAAAAATGTACCTGACCTGTGTATAAAATTAAAGGGAATAAAAACATTTTACTGCTTATATCTTGCTATCTATGTCCTTAGGCAAGAACTTCCAGTTTCTCAGTTTTTGTATTATTGTTTTGTCTCTTCCCACATATCTTTAGCTTTCATGACCAAATTATTTTAATCCATACTCCTAAATACTTCATTTAACCATGTCCCCATAAATATGGATATTGCTGGACCAATGCTTGTGTTGGTACATAGTTCATAGCTATAGCCTTTGTTTTATCTTTATTAATTTGTATATCTGAAAAAACACAGAACTGTCTCACAATACTCCACAACACTGAGATATCTTTTTCTGGTTCCATCAAATCCAAAATAATATCATCTGCAGGTAAAGCCAACTTTTCTTGAATACCATACCAATTATATCCTGAATTTCTGAGTCCTTTATTTTCTTTGCCAGTGTTTCAAATAACAAAGGTAAAAGAGGACACCCCAGCTTGGTTCCTCTGTTCAGAAACAACTTACCAGAGAGGAACCCTTCTCCTTTGATTTTTGCCTCCAATCCCTCATAAATCTTTCTATTTAACCTTATTATTGTGTCAGGAAATAAACATGCGTCCAGTGCCCTACTGAAAAAAACCCAGCTTACTCTGTTGAATGCTTTCTCTGCACTAAGGCCCACCAATAATAGTGGCATTTTCTTACATTATGCTTTCCTCCAGATCATCATTGTTCTATTAATGTTGTCAAATGTTTGCTCCCCTCCACAAAACTGCATCGGTCCATATCTATCAATTTTGGCATCTTCTTTGCCATTCTTTTAGCCATTACAAACATAAGTACTTTATAATCATATTTGAAATGGGCCTATATGAAGCTGGATCAGATAGATCTTTTCCGTTTTTAGGTATTAAAGCCACCACTTGACTAACATCTTCATAACTGTGACAACAGTTGTGACATCCTGAAGGCAGATGAAGACATTAGTCAAGTTATAGATGAGACACCTACCTTTGTGTATAAGATGGCAAGGAATTTAAAAAGTAATTTTGAGAGTAATAGTGAATATAAGGGAAAGTACAACAGGATAGGACACACTAGAAAGTGTGGAAATTGCAAACAATGCATTTCCAAGCTGGAAGTTGATAGTATCATTTTGAGAAATGTCAACAAGACAAAGGTTATGTTTAAACAGGGTAATTGCAATACCAAACATGGGATATACATGGCTAAATGTACAGAGTGTCTGGGTATTACATGGGCAAAACTGATAGATGTTTCAAGAATAGAATTTATGACCATCTATATAACATCCAGAAGAAATACCACAATAATGCCCTATACAGACATATAGAGTGTAGGGGGGATCACAATTTTAAGTTTGGTATTCTGGAGACAGTATAAATCCAAGGGGAGGAAATATCAAAGCTATTTTGGGGGATAAAGAAGCAAAGTGGTAGTTGCTTCTTGATGCCACATCCCCCCTGGATTGAATGACAGTATCCCCATTAAGCCTGTATTGCAGGCACATTTATGATTTAGTAAGCTATGATTGCGAAATAATGGCAAAGTGTATATTTTTTTATGTATTTATTTATGTATTCATTTCTTATTCAACTATGTAAATTTTATGTATTGAATCAATACTTGTAATGAGTTTTTATATTGCATATAGTACAAGTTATCACTTTAAAGTTTTTAATGATTTTTATTGGCTAAACTCATTGGCGTCAAAATGAATCAATATTTAAACAATTTTTAAGAAATTGATTAGTATTCTGATGAAGTCCACACTGTGAGTGGATGAAAGCCCTAAATTGTTTTGTTTTTATAATAAAGTGATTTACAGTATACCGGGTTGCCCACTTGGAACTTATTTGGAACTTCTTGTGCTCGATTTGCAGTGTTTGTGTATTTATTTATTTATTTTACTTCTAAGATACTGTGAACTGAGTACATTTATATTCTGGTCAATAATTTTACTCAGTCTTTTCTACAAAGGTTAGATAGCTCTTATGTGGAAATTAAACTTAGTACCAGACTGCAACAACAAAAAGCCCTCTAAAACTCTGGTTTTACTAGCTGTAAATAAGACTCCTAAAGACAGTTCACAATAAAAAATATGGGATTGTAAAAAGGATCTTTGGTACAAACCATACCAGTGAAATGCAATAACCTTTGAGAGGGTACAATACTTTTGACTGTGAAGGAATCAGTTAAATATAATGGTCATATACCTCTTCACCAGATCCTTTCCCCTAACAAACCATATCAATAATCAATAAAAAGTGGTCCTGAATCTGCTATTTGCTTTCATTTATCACCTGCCATGAACAATTTGTGCAGATGTCAAATATTTCCCAGGTGGAAACCAAGCATGGTGCCAAACTGTGACAATACAAAACCCTCTGAAATGGTGGGCTTGTTAGCTGTGTATATGAGGCTATATGTCAGTTATCTGAAGACAGCTCACATAATAAAAAATTCAGGAACGTGTACTAAAGTACTCTGGTATAAAATACAAATGTACTGCCTCAGAGGATTCTTCCACTTCTAAGAGGTTACATTACCTTTGACTGTGAAGGAATTGCAAAACTTCAGTGGCCATATTGCTCTTTGATAGATACTGTTAACCATGAAACAAATAATATCAATAAGCAGTTAAAAGTGATTGTATAATAGACATTTGATGCTATACATCAATCAGTGGCCCCAGTCCTTTTGTCCTGAGATCAAATAGCACATAGCACCTAGGTGAGCACCAAGCATAGTTTCAGACTGTCCTTTGAAAGCCAGGATTTACTAGCTGTTTATAAGTGATTATATGTCAATTTCACAAAGGCATTTCATAATAATAAAGTCAAGTAATTTTAATAAAGTAGCACATTACTGCAGTGGTGGTGCTGCGGTAGCGTTGTCGCCTCACAGCAAGGCGTTGTCCCGTTCGATTCTCAGCTAGAGCATCTTCTGTGTGGAGGCATACATGAATGGAGCGTGCCTTCGTTGAAGGTTGTGCGTCAGGGCTGGTAACCCGGTACGTAAAAATCCACTACCAATCATTAGCGGACCGGAGTTCCGCTGTGGTGACCCCTAACCGGGAAAAGCCGAAAGATACAAACAATTTGGTATAAAGCATAAACTGTCTCAGTGGAATGTCCAACTTCTGAAAGGTTATCTTACCTTTGACTGTAAAGGAATTGCATACATATAATGGTAATATGGCATTCTGACAGCTCCTGTCTCCCCAATAAACCTTATCAATTAAAACTTATCCCCATCTGCTCTTGCTTTCCAGTAATTACCATTTGCTTTTTCATACATCACGTCCTCTAAAAATGGATCGATGATGGATTATAATATTTCAGGCGACAAGCCGAAACGGACTGTTCCAAAGAAAACGTACGCAATAGCTGCTCATGACAAACACACAGGTACTGTGAAACGTTGTTACACAAAAAATAATGGAAAGGAGAAAAGACAATACAACTTTAATAATTTTTTAGTAGATGAATTTAATTTTGATAAAGGGTTTAGACCGGAATGTGTAGAAAGTTCAAATGGACAAGAGGTTCATGAAGAAACAACACTTAAAGATCGTATATTTGACTTTGGAAAGAAATTAAAGACTCTGAAGAGTATTCAGCTGGACAATTTGTATTTTAAGAATTGTTTGGATAAGGGTATTGTCCCAATGGGATTGAGAATTTTTAAAATTCCTATGGGGGTGACTATAGATGCAACAGTTAAAGGAGAATGTAACAAGATGTTTGATGAATTTGGGTTCACGTTCATGAAATTCATTATCAAATGTAATGACAAAAGGATTTGTACCCTTATAGTTGATTTAGAAGAAATGGACAATGTTATACAGAATGATTTACTATATGATGATTATGAACTGTCATTAGAATCCCAGTACACTTGGGTTGAGGGGCTTGTGGTAAAACAGTTTGAAAGAAAATGTAAAAAACTGAATAGGGACCTCGACCAATACAAAAATGGTTATGCATACCAATGGGACAAAGAAAAAACTACTACCTCTAAAGGATTTACCCGTAATTATTACACTATTAATAGACAATTAAATAACAGAGGTTATACTAGTGAGTATCAGATAAATACAACTAATAAGGAAGTTCACAGGGGGAGACCACAGTATAACAATAATTTTTTAGAGCAAGACCTAAGGTGGGAGGACACGGACATATACAGACAAAAAGGGAAAGGAACAAAGAGGGGAAATACAACAGGAATTAGTTAAAACTAACAGTTTCCCACACAAAGATAAAGAACAGGATATAGTAAGGGTAAATGGAATTATCCACACATGTGGAGACTTCACTATATATAATTATACAAACTTGGAACTTAAAAAGGAATTGTTCACCTTATTAACTAAAGGGATGAAATTTATACCCTACAAGAAATTTAAAGTAGAGGATTATGTGGTAGACATTAAAAAATTCATTAGAAAACTGAATTTGGGGATATTTTTTTATGGTAAACCCCATAAAGAACCAAGCAAATTTAGAAAGGCTAGCAGCTTTACGCCCCCTCTACATAATCTATTAGGATTATATGAGAAATTAGTAATAGATGAAATATATCAATATGCTAGTAATAATAGATTAAAAAAAATGAAATTTAACCTCACAAATGAAGAGTTTGCTGTTTTGAGGGACATACAGAGTGACAATAGCATTAGACTAATGAAACCCGACAAGGGTGGGGGAGCTGTATTATATTATAAGGAAGATTATATAAGTAAAATGAACAGCATCCTACTCAATTCGGGTAATTATGACATAGCATCCATTAATGAGGTGAACATAGGATATCACAAGATTGACCTTATATTGACCTTATATTAGAAGACTTGTTGGTAGAAAATAGAATGGACGGTGACGTACAATTTTTTGAAGGTGGATTTCCCCATTATAAGCACAATACTAGGGATTCCCAAGGTGCATAAAGATGTCCATGACCCCCCATTTAGACCCATAATATCTGGGAGTGAATCGAAAACTTTCCCCTTTGGGAAGGTAATAGACAAATGGCTCAAACCCTTTTATAAAAATATTCCCCATGTAGTCATTGATTCATGGGATTTTTTGAGGAGACTACAACCTGAGATAGCTAAAGGAGCAGAATGGCTAATAACAATTGATGTGGTGAACTTATTTTCCAGCATCCCTAAATCTGAAGGAATGTCTAGATTTGAAGAAAGCATCAAGAGTAAAGGTAATTTATCTTGGGAGAAAACTCTATTAATACTTGAATTTATGGACATTGTACTATCACACAACTATATTATGTTTGAGGGGGAATATTTCAGGCAAAAGAAAGGGGTGGCGATGGGCGCTGCGTGCGCTCCGATCTTTGCCAACCTGTTTCTTTTGGATTGGGAGGAAGAGTTTATTTTCAAGTCTGATTGGTATGGATACATCGGATGTTATCTGCGTTTCCTGGAGGACATTTTTGTCATTTGGAAAGGAAATTTGAAAGATTTGGACGGTTTCAAAATATATTTGAATTCTTGTAGTGAGTATTTAAAGTTTACTTTTTGTGTAGACAAAGATTCCATTTCATATTTGGATACTAAAATAACATTAGAGGATGGAAGATTTAAGTCAAATATACATAGGAAGGATACTTTTAGTAACTCCTACCTTCAGTTTAGTAGTAGCCACCCAATGATACAAAAAATAAATATTATAAAGGGCCAGTGTATACGGGCGGCTCGGATGACATCTGACGTTAAAGATCTTGATAGTGAATTAGGTAAGATCGGGAAGTATTTTAGTAATAGAGAATATCCTGCCCGTTTGATAGCTGATGTTACTACCTATGTTGAGTGAATGGGGGAAAAAATACAAACCATTGTTGGTTAGCAAAAGTTTGAACAAAAATGAGTGTCTTGAGAGGAGAAATACTACAATGACTAATAGTGAAAAATACAGTAAAGCTTGTGTTTTACAATTTGCACCCCACAGTAGTGAAATTAGGAGTATAGTGCAGAAGTATTGGAGTATTATGAAGGTAGATAGTAAAATTTCTACATTAGTGGGGGACAAACCAGAGTTTATATATAGAAATGGTATTAATATGAAAAAACTATTTGAAATAAAAAATAGGACCCAGAATGGTTATGAAAAGGGAACACAGAAATGTGGGTCCTGCAAGCAGTGCCCATATATTATCAACCATCCAACTATTACACTTCAGGACATTAATGAGACTAAGGTGATTTTCAGAAAAGGTAATTGTAGATCCAAGCACCTGGAGTATTTAGCTAAATGCAGTACATGCCCAAGTTTTTATGTGGGCAAAACCACCAGGTGCTTGAGAAACAGGATATACGATCATGAGTATAGTATTAAAAAAGGGGATGAGAAAAATGCCCTATGGAAACACCTTAATACTAACAAAGAATGTTCTGGGTTTTTGTTTGGAATTTTAGAGTTGGTTAGGTGTAATCCCAGGGGTGGGGATATCAGAAAGGTAGTGAGTGAAAGGGAGGCCAGATGGCAAATAAGGTTGAATGCATCTGTCCCCACAGGTATTAACGAGTACTTATCTATCAAACCTATTCTAGAAGTTGACAGATAATAGAATAGTACATGAATTATGTATTGCTCATTCCCAATGGAACGTATTATGGCCTTAGATTATCATGATTATTATTATTATTTTTTTCTTTTATTGATTTTGATTATGTATATTTTTAGAAATGTTATATTATTGCACAACAGTTACAACAAAATACTATGGATTTTATCAGTATTTTTAAAGAGAGTATGTAGTATTGAATTGTATTTTAAAAATAAAAAAAACAAAAGCATATAGGTTTTCAGAACGTAGGGATAGGTTTGCACTAGCACTTTAAATCATTGATGAGGTTAAAGCATGTGACATACTTGCTGTATATTTAAGGAAGTTGTGGTGAAACATATATTGTTCTGATGAAGTCTAGCAATAGATGAAAGCGCTCAACCTTTGGATTTTACCAATAAATTGTGTCGGAAGAAGGAGACTTTTGCTTTTCTTGTGCTGGTGTGTTGCCTACTTGTTGCTGTGTTGGAACTGAATTTTTTCTGCAATTTGGTATAAAGCATAAACTGTCTCAGTGGAATGTCCAACTTCTGAAAGGTTATCTTACCTTTGACTGTAAAGGAATCGCACACATATAATGGTAATATGGCATTCTGACAGCTCCTGTCTCCCCAATAAACCTTATCAATTAAAACTTATCCCCATCTGCTCTTGCTTTCCAGTAATTACCATTTGCTTTTTCATACATCACGTCCTCTAAAAATTATACCTATCTTCTGTGTACTTCTATTGTCTAAGAAGAAAACACAAAACTTAACAGCCACAGTATAATATTTCATATTGATGTTATTAGACAAATACACTGACCCTTACAAGACATATTTTTACCTGATAGTTTTCATGTAATGATCATGTATTTTTACATGTAACATGGCTTCTCAGCCCCCTCCCCATCTTCTATGTACACCCTGATTTGACTGTGTGCAAGTCAAAAAAATTAGGACAATAATTTATTTTAATCTCTCACTCTTCAGTACATATGCATGCTCACGGCATTGGTTACATAACTCCTTTGCATACTTTGTCTTTCTAACTGGTTCCCCTATCTCTCATAGGATTCTGTCAAGTCTGCCTTCAATATTGTGAGGTGCTGTACTTCTACACTCCTAAATAATAAAACTATTCTCTAGGGTCACACCATGTGTGGGGAAGGGGAGTCTATTTAGGTGAATCCACAGATTGTCCATTTGCTCTCTACAAGTAACCATTACCCACATACCCTTTTCCTCAAACTAGCCATGTCAATGGTTGTATTGCGTAACTCACATAACTGCCATTTACATTAGTCATAGCCTGTCCCCCACCACATACACACAGCCATTTATGGCAATCACCTCTTATGGGTGATTACCAAAAGCGGGGAAATAAGTAATCTATTTCATTTGCAACTGTCGAACAGAAACAATAGCCACAGTAATCTAGTTACTTTAACTACTGAGCATTTCAAACTTCAGTAAAAATTCAACAAATCAGAAAATGAAACAAATGTATGATGCTGTGGCCAATGTGTACTGTTACCACTTCCGCATGTCTATTTGGATTCCTGCAGAAGTGAAAAAAAGAGTTACCATAAATGTATTTTAACTTTGAGCTTTCAGGTACTTTTACTGTGTTCCCCACAGTCCCAAACATAATTAATCACTTTGCTTTGCCCTTAATACCCAAGTCTCACACACACACACACACACACACACACACACACACACACACACACATACAGTTAGCCATAGTAGCACAGCAGCCAGGAACAAAACCAAAATATAACGTGTGGGCAAAGGCCCATAATCACAGACAAATTTGGAATAATCCTTCTCACTTCCTTGGGGTACACCATCAATGAAAATAAATCAGAACTGGTACCCTGTAAAAAGATTGTATTCCTGGGAACAAGCTTGGACACAACTTCCAAGATGGCATTCCTCACCTCAGAAAAACAAGTTTGACAGACTACTTCAAACAAATGGCCACCAGAACCCAGCTATCTGCAAGAAAAATACTGCAAGCCCTAGGGTTCATGGCCTCATTTATACTGCTGATTCCATATGCAAGACTGCATATGAGGAAACTCCAATGGTACTAAAAAAGTCTTTGGTGCAAATATTCTCAGGACTTGGAAACAGTCTTTCCTATAATACCCTGTCTAAGGACAAAGTTCCTCTGGTGGGCAGAAGCATGCTACCACAGCAAGGGACTGCCATTTACTCAACTCCAAGCCTCTCAGACCCTAACCACAGATTATGTTGGGGGGCACACATGGACAGAAAATGTATTCAGGGCCACTGGAGCCCAAGTCAAATTCATCTGCACATCAACCAAAAAGAGGTGCTAGCTGTACAGAATGCCCAGAAAACTTTCAGATCCCTAATCTTTCCAGGACAACTGCTAATAAAAACAAACACCACAGTTATGTGGTACATCAACAAGCAAGGGGGAACCCATTCCTACCCACTCTGCAGGCTAGCCATGGCCCTGTGGAACATGGCCCTGGACATTCAAGTCCATCTGCAAGCTCAATTCGTGCCAGGCAAACAAAACTTACTGGCAGACGACTTAAGTAGAAATCTCCTAGACCCACACGACTGGCAAATAGAGCACAGCACCTTCAACCTTCTGATTCAAAAATGGGGGACCCCAAAGGTGGATCTCTTTGCCTCCCCCTACAACACCAGCTCAGCAAATTCTACACCAGGAATCCTCACAGCAGGGCCTGGAAAGTGGATGCCCTATCTTTTCAGTGGGTAAATCTCTCAATCTATGCCTTTCCCCCTCCTTTTAAGAGTATTAGTCAAGATAAAGCAGGACAGACCAAGGACAATTCTGATTGCCCTGGACTGGCCACGCCAGCACTGGTACCCACTCCTGTGCAGCCTGACACTGATGCCACATTGGCATGTACACCAGAATCCAACCCTCCTCTCTCAGCAGGAGGGACAAATTGTGCATCCACAACTGCAAACCCTAAATCTTGCAGCCTGGCTTATTCCTTGAATTCTCCCCCAGCAACCTTAACCAAACAGGTGCTGGACATCATTCTTGAAGCCAGAAGACCCAGTACAAGAAAATCCTATGCTAAGTGGAAAAGGTTCTGCTCATGGATTCAAGCTAAAGGAGAGGATACAACACTTGCCCTCTTTGCCTCTTATTCTGGATTACCTAGCAGATCTACTCCACAAAGGCCCGTCCTTCTCCATTAAGATACATGCCTCAGCTATTTTTGCTCATTACAACACTGAGCCACCTCTCTTCTCGCACCCTCTTATCAAAAGTTCCTGAGAGGGGCAAACAACTTAAGGCCACCAAGGAGAGCACCCACCCCTGCTTGGGACCTTAACTTTGTACTGGAAAAGCTCACGCTTACCCCCTTTGAACCTGCTGCATCAGTACAGTTAAATTTCCTCTCTTGGAAAACAGCCTGGCTTCTAGCCATCACTTCAGGTAGAAGAGTGTCTGAGCTACAAGCACTCATGGCTGTGGAATGATTTTCCATGCTGATAGGGTTTCCCTCAGGACTAACCCTTCCTTTATGCCCAAAGTGGTGTCCAGTGTGGCTCTCAATCAATCCCTCCATTTGCCCTTCTTCCGTAATCCTCAAAATAAAGGGGAAAGGATCCTACACTCTTTGGACGTGCACAGACAGCTCATATTCTACCTTGAGAGGACTAAGCCCTTCAGAAAATCTCACCAGTTACTAGTCAGCTTTGCAACAGGGGCAGATGGCAAGGCCAATTCAGAACAAACCATTTCCAAATGGATAGCACACTGCATCCATTTCTGCTACAAGCACCATGGGAAACCAACCCCTCAGGGGGTCAGAACACATTCCACTAGGGCAACATCTACCTCTACAGCATTTCTCAGGGGAGTCCCTACCAGGGATATCCTGGAGGCTGCTACCTGGAGTTCTGTACACACCTTCACCATGCATTACCACCTGCCTATCTTTTCCAAATATAGGGCAGGATTTGCTACAGCAGTCCTGCAAGGCATACTAGCCAGCCCTAACTCTTGTTGACTGTCTTCACCCTTCTTCAGCTTTGGGAATCCACCCAAGTGTGATGAGTGCAATAGTGAAACACTAAGAACATAGTACAGTTGTGTATACTTACCATAAATGTAGATGTTTGAGTGTATTCACTGTTGCAGTCCTGGTTTCCCTCCCTCCAGCCCCCTGGTTTTCTCTTTCTCTCTCTCCTATCTATGGCTATTACTAACTCCTTCTGGGGTATTGGTATTTACTTTTTACTGGTGGTGTTTTCCCCACCATAACTTTGCTCCCTATTTGGGTGGCTCCTGACATTTGGGGCAAGAAAAACTGATGTAATGGCGTTGGCTGCCTGTTTTTATACCCCTGATGACCTGACGTCAGTCCTGAAGCGACAGCATCCGATGCAGAAATACTAAGTCTCTGGTATTCGGGCCGACTGAGGGCTACCTGCAGGCAGAAAACCCAAGTGTGATGACTGCAACAGTGAATACACTCGAACATCGACATTTATGGTAAGTGTACACAACTGTACTTCATCTTTCCTCTACACTTTATTTTGATTAGACCAATCATAAAATGCCCCATTTTGTATGCATCTATCTAAACACATCACTCACCTACAAAGACCCCAGAGGTTCCTAACTAAAAAGATCACCAGACTTGAGACTCATTTATCAAGACAGGCTTGAAACATTCATCCCTATATCCTATCTCATATAGACTTCTGTGCTATGATCCATGTCTGCCATTCTGAGTTACTGATGATTCAATTCTTTTGATCTCCTACAACTACACAAAAATGGTTCCACAAATGTTCATATTAAAGATGTGACTCTCCATCAACAAGCATATAAAACGTGCTGGAGAGTGAATTTACTCCATAATGCTTCCCCCATCTCTGGCAAATCTTGGCAGTTAGATCGGCACCCATAAATTCATCCTCACCCCGACTTGTTTGTCCCTTCTAAAGACAGGAGGTAGTCTATGAGTGTGCACACTGAAAAGGGCCAACTCTGCCTCGAGTACTTTATGAATAAGTAAATCTATAAATAAGTACAGTTGCTAAGAATTTAATTGTTTCTGATTATAGTTACAGGACATGCATAGCCAACTAACGTCCTATTACTATGCAGTATAAAAGAGATTAGAGAACTGAGCTGGCAATCTCTAGTCACAAATTACTATGATACAGATTACTGAGAACTGTGCAGTCTTCCTGGAAATCTCTAGTCAAATAGTTATTTGACTAGAAACTGGTGGGAATTTTACATTTTTTTTATTCTGACAGGAAGCCAGATAAAACTGTGGTCAGTGATAACAGTTAATACTAGCCATAGCAGACTATACACACACACACACACACACACACACACACACACACACACACACACACACACATATATCTTTTTTTAACTTTCACCACAGTCCTTGCATACCTCTCAACTTCTTTAAGTATTCTGGAATTCTGGACATAGCCAGAAAATAAGATGAGAAAATCAGGGACAGTTTTTAACTTTTACTCTAATTCTCTTTAAAAAGTTAATAGAACAGAAGTTGCATTATCATACATTTCCTGGACAGTAAGAAATATGAAACTCTTTAATGTCTAGTGTTACTGATTTGTCTGAAATCCTCAATTATTTACCAGATAAACATTTTTATGATGAATAGGACAAAAAATGAAAAAAAGTCACTGAAGTTCAGTAAAAGCATAGACGAAACCCACATACATGCAGACAAACCTGACACATTCAGTGTCTTTTAAACTCTTGCTCACTTGTATATGCCCATTCTCTCTCATACATACACACACACACACACACACACACACACACACACACACACACACACACACACACACACACACACACACACACACGTGCACTGAAGTCACCATTTGCCACTCTTCTGGGAAAAAAAAGAAAAAGTAGACTGCATATGCATCTTGATACCTGATGAATCAACATGCATTTTATTTGGACAATAAGAAGTAGGAAATTTTAATAACTAGAAATACAGAATTACTATAATAATGATGCACCAGAATGTAAACATTTTACAAGGGACAGGAGAAAAATATATGGCAAAATCAGCAATGTCCAGTGAAAGCAGTTTTTTTTTCAGTGTAACCAGTCATGGCACCAACACTGCATCTGCAAGTACTTAGTCCACCAGTAAGATGCAGAGGCAGGTGGGACCAGGTGTTTTTTTATGTTCTAGATAACAAAACAATAAGGGAGTGTGAGACAGCTGCACAGTTCATGTTATGTGACCTGAGTGCAGCTGCTTCTTATTTGAACGAAGAAGTACTTCTTGAGCTGTTTTCTGAAGTCTGAGTACTTCTGGACTTCTTCTATTCAGAGAGGAATGGAGTCCCATAGTTTAGGTGCTAGGATGGACAATACATGGTCAGTGCGATAAAGTTTAGTTTTTGGAGTTAGTAGGGTGGGTTGCGACTGAGAAATACCCCTGAGATTATATGTGGGGGATTTGGTGAAATGTTTATGAGTGAGGGGGATAATGTCTCAGGAGAAAGGGCTTTATAAATTAGTGATCTTAGTAACAGGTTGGCTCTCAAATGTAGCTGGAGCCATTTAGCTTTGTCAAGAGTTAGAGTGACTTTCATTACTGTGGGAGTTAGTAATGAACCAGCAGATTTTATTGGAGATGGTTTGTTAGTTGGTGGCATTTTTCTCTGAGGATGCAGCTATAATGGTTAGTCCATATTTGACTTCAGATAAATGGCAATTCTGAATGTCCATGACTTTTTCTTTTACTTTAATTTTAAGTCTATTTATGGACAATTTCAGGCCATTAAAGCCCAACCCCTCTAGCTGTGGACATGTCATAAGAAGGCAGAAACATGCATGTTCACATCTAGAGGGGGTTGGCTTTAATGGCCTGAAATTGTCCATAAATAGACTTAAAAATGGAAGTAAAAGAAAAAGTCATGGACATTCAGAATTGCCATTTAGCTGAAACACCTGATATCCTTAAAGGGTGATTTGCATATATCCCATGAAGCCTATGATGCAAGAGGTTTAAAGTATCACACAGTTAGAAGTCTAGCTTTGCTAGATGTTTCTTTTTGTGTTTTTTAACCAGTTGGTTATTAGTGTGACCTTTTTACTCTTTGTTTTATCATGTTACATAGAAGAATTCTAAGTACTGTTTGGCAATAATCACAAAAGCCCAACCTAACCATTTAAATTCAGCAGTTCTATAACCTCATGCCTCCTTACAGCTTGTGTTTTAGACTACAGACTAAGCTATATTATGTAGAGTAACTGACCCACAGATGTCTTGCAAGATGAAAAAGATGCACTTTTTAAGGAATCCTGAGATCAGGGTACAAGACAGCAAAACAAAATTGCATTAGATAAAGTTTCACAAAACTTCCCTCATGCTTCACTGGAAGCAGCATATAACAATTAGTTCAACTTTCATGCTTCCTTTTTGTTAAAATATTGACATGCTGGCCTAACTGGTGCCATCCTCAACTGTTTCTCTTACCACTGAAGTTGGGTCTCCCCTCAGACATTTCTATCCCTGAATACCCCCACATGCTCTTCTTTATTGGATCTGGTTACAGTGTGCCAATATTGGAGAATCCAGACGGCTGCTAAATCACAACAAGTTTTATGGATTACAAAATTATCAATTGTTAAATCAACTAATGTGTGCAGATTTAATTTTAAAATACTTTATCCACACATGCTTTGACTAATGATGAAAGTTTAGTTTTAAGCAAAGGATGGAACTTTGCCCCGACTTTAAGAGCAAATAAAGTGCAAACTATAAATGAATAAATAGATGAATATAAATGGGCACAGTATTTTTTCATATAAGGGGTGGCGTAAGCCACAAAAATTTGGGCTAGGCTTATAAATGCCTTAGGGCAGATAGCCTAGTATAAACCTATGAACCTATGAACTTATTATGTTTGAAAAATGAAGTAATGAACCTGTTTTATTTTATAAACCTAGTTCGTACAGCCCTCCATTGTGTAAAGAACTTGAGATGTTTTTAAATATTTGTGAAATGCAAATTAATGTTTTGCAAAACCAACCTGAATATAAGTATTTTAATATGACATTTAGTGAAAAAACATGTGCTTACAATTTGATGAAGGTGGATGATGTGTTGTTTTTAAAAGCTGATAAGGGGGAGCTTTAGTAGCAATGGACAGTGGGGACTATGAGAGGAAGATGGGAGAAATTTTGGCTGATGATAAATTTTATAAAAAAGTAACAATGAATGAAGTGAAAAAAAGTTATTCTTTCATAGATTCCTGTATAGAAGAATGGTTCTATACAGGAAGAACTGATGAAAAAGTCAGAAAGAATTTGTTAGTTACAAATCCCAAAATTAGTCGGATCTTTGGGATTCCAAAGATCCACAAAGATATTAATGAACCCCCATGAGGCCCATAGTTACAAGTGCCAACAGTAAAACAGAAGGACTTTCAGTTTTTGTTGATAAGCACTTAAAAAAAAGTTGTGCCTACCAATTCTACGTATGTAAGAGATACCTTTGACTTTTTAAATAAGTTAGAGGAAATAAGTGTATACAAAACTGATTTGGTTACTTTAGATATCAAGTCTCTATATACAATGATACATAACGAAGAAGGGATATATATAGAAAGAACTGAATTATTAAGATCTAAAATGTTTTCATCCAACATTGTTGGGTTATTAATGGAGATGACAGATAGTGTTCTGAATTACAATTATCTGTCTTTTCATGAAAATATTTTTGTACAAGCTAATGGTGTGGCAAAGGGTGCAACCTTGGCAACTAGCTATGATAATGTCTCATGCATGGATGGAGGACAGTTAATGTGCTAAATAGTAACTATAAAAGTAATATTATTTGTATATATCGCTTTAGTGACGATGTCCTTTTGATCTGGAGAGGCAATCAAGAGAGTTTGGAAGAATTTATCAGCTATTTGAATAATGTATGTACTTATTTAAAATGTACTTATCAATTTGATCCATTAAAACTTATTGTTTGGATGTGACATTTTATAAAGAGAACAACAAACTAGTTACTAGGATATATAAAAAAGAAGTTCAGAACAATATGTACTTACATTTTTCCAGCATACACCCTAAACTAACTAAAATGAATGTTGTGAAAGGACAATTAACAAGAATAAGTAATTTGATGATTAAAGACAACAAATTCTTAGAAGAAGCAAAAGATTTCTGTAACAAAATAATCTACTGGGGATATCCAGAAGAAGAAGTAAATAAAGCCCTGCAAGAGAAAATAAATTATAGAAAGAAAAATGAGAGAAGCAGGTGTAAGAGAGAGAAGAAACAATTTCAGAATCACAAAACTGTCATGGCAGTGCAAAACAGTGTAGATTTGAGTGCTATAAAGGAAGTTATAAGTAGAAATTGGGAACTACTGAAGGCCAATAGTGACATCATGGAAAAAGTAGAGGTTAAACCTTACTTTACCCAAAAATGTGGGAAAAGCTTTAAAAACTTTTTTCAGGGCAAATTAAATAAACTCAGAGAAGAGATATGTAAACGTGGGAACTGCAGTCTATGTAACTATTTATATACTGAAACTAATGACATGAGTATAGGGAACTTTGTAGTGAAGATACCTGGATTATTCAAATGCAAATCTAAGAACGTAGTGTACTTATGTGCTGTGAAAGTAAATCCTTTTATGTGGGCAGAACCACTTGTGAACTATACAAAAGAATTTATGAGCACAAATATGCAGTACAAACTGGAGACGAGAGAAATGCCATAAGTAAACATTATAAAAATAAGAAATGTAAAGTTGATTTTAGGGTGTTGGTACTGGAATCACTGGAAAATAAGCACTGCTTAGTTAATATAGAAGAGTTAGGGTGGCTAGAATACTGATGGCAAGTTAGATTAAATGCTTGTTCCCCCCAGGCTTAAACAACAGGGAGGATTTTATTATGTACTTAAAAAGGAAGGGACTGAAGCATTAACTACTAATAGATTGTGACTGTTAAGTAATATTTGTTTTACTGTTTTTAGGTTTTGAACGTGATTGAGGTAATCATGTGATCTATAACTGGTGTATGGGATATTATTTAAAGTTGTGTAAAATTGTAGTTTAGTTTGAAGAAGTCTCTGTAAGTTAGTTTTGAGACGAAAGTGCTTACCAAAGCTATCCATTAAAGTTGCTGGTTCTTTTCCTGATAGGCTTTGCTTTCTGTTCAAGACTCCCAGCTAGTCACAAGATTTACCTGGAGATTTTATTTTGAAATTCAGACAAGAAAATGCCCAATGAATACTTCAAAGCCACACCACTTGGAATCACATCAAGATATTATCATCAGTTACTCGCGTTACCATGTCTGCTACTTTTTCAACGTTTTTTTATTGTTTTGTGCCCCTTCTGTGGTTTGAGAACAAATGTATCACTGTTTTTTTAGTTAGAACACAACAGATATGTAAGCTACCCTTAAGCCTTGTAAAACCAGCAGCAGTTAAATTACATGTGTGATTTAATATGCACTATAAGCATTTTTGATGGCATGACAGTGTGTAAACTTGTGACCTTTTTCATAGGTTCATAGGTTGATACTAGGCTATCTGCCCTAGGGCATTTACAAGCCTAGCCAGAGTGTGTTTGGCTTTCGCCACCCTTCTTAGATTAGTTGACTGTGCTTCTGTATAGTAGGTCACAGAAGATAGCCCATTTAAGGTTAGTTTACCGTGCCACTGTCTAGCAGTGACACAGAAGAGATCCCAGGGGTAAATTTACAATCTCCCATCCAAACGTCAAGATTCTTCTTGAAGAGGGTCATTGAGGGGCTCTGTCTGACATGGATTGGGATTTTGTTCCAGAGTGAGGGGAGCCTCTGGGATATGACTCTGTCCCTCCAGCATGTTCTATTTATTTCTGTGCTGAGGTTTAAGTCACTGGAGCTTGCAGTTCTCATGGATTTGGATTTCTTGAGGTGGAGCATGTCCATTAATTCTGGGTTGGACATGGCTTTATACATCAGGCACAGATTGCCTCTGAGTAGGTGGTAAGCAACTGAGTAGAGCTGGAGTTTCTTTAGCCTAACTGCGTAGGGCATCTGTTTGAGTCCCTTGATCCTCTTGGTGAGGTACTTTTGGGGTCTTTCTAGTTATAGCAGGTGTCGGGTAAGATACATCCCAAATGGGGCACTGTATTCAGTTATGGGCCTGATGAGTAGAGGGGCACAATGACCTCTCTTGATCTAGATGTGAACCCCTTCGTGATAAGGTGGGCAATATAGAATGTCTTTCTAACCACTTTGGCAATGTGATTGTCAAAGGAGAGATTGCAATCCCTAATTACTTCTTCCGTACTTAATGGATTACCACCTATGTGGTAATTTGTGGGCACTTTGTTTTTCCCAAAGGGGATGACTATGCACTTTTTGTCATTTAGCTTTAGGCCATGGCTCTGGCACCAGTTATCCGTCTCTTTGAGACCTTTTTGGAGGATGCTTGTGTCAGCCGGTGAGTCGATTATGGCCCCCAGTTTGCAGTCATCTGCAAATTTTGTCAGCCATAGTCCTCCTGTGTTAGCCTGTACCTCAGAGAAATATATACTGAACAAGAGAGGTCCCAGGACTGAGCCTTGTGGGGCACCACTTGTAACTGGTTTAGAGTCTGACATGGCACCTGCAATTCTGACCATGTGGGTTCTATCCCTAAGCCAGTTTGCAACTCATCTTGTGACATAGGGGTTGATATTTAAGCTGGTGAGATTATTTATGATGCCTGAGTGGGGTATTGTGTCGAAGGCTTTTGCAAGGTCAAGGTAGGCTGTGTGGACTACCTTCCCTTCGTCTATGGCCTTGGTGACTGTTTCAAAGAAATTGCCCAGGTTCAAGAGGCAAGATCTGCCCTTAACAAAGCTGGATTGGGTAGGATCCAGTGTCTGAAGGTTCCCAATGTCTTTGTTTATGAGTTCCATGATGATACGCTCCATAGCTTTGCAGACCAGGCTAGTTAGGCTTATAGGGCGATAGTTTCTGGGGTCCATTGTGGCACCACCTTTATGGAGTGGGACCACTGTTGCAGTACACCATTCTTTGGGTACATATCCTGTTGTAAGGCTGAGACTGAACAGTGATTTTAAGTGACGGTTCAGTTCTTCTTGGAGCTCATGTAAAACGCAGCCCGGGACACCGTTCGGTCCCATTGATGCTGTGGTTTTTGCTTTGGAGAGGGCGGCTGTCACCTGTGCATCTGTGATGTCTGGGAGGCTACACTCTGCTGGGATAGTCATTTACTCATTTGGGGGGGGGGAGTTTGCACTGAACCTGTCTGCCAGGATGTTGGCAATGTCTGCAGGTTCAGTGTATTTTTTGTCATTTTGCACTAACTCAGAGCATACCTGGGAGTTTCCACCCAGGTTTCTGACATAACTAAAGAAAGCCTTGTGATTATCTTTAGTGTCTTGTGCAATTTTTCTTTCAAAGCTAGCCTTAGATGATTTTATGAGGGATCGTAGTTTCTTGCTAGTACTGATCAGAGTTGCCTTCCCTTTCAGGGATTTTGCTCTTTCATGTAGTAGCTTCCTCCTTCTGTTGTACAGCTTATTTATGGCTGGGGTCCACCAGACAGGTCTCCTGCCTTTGGAGGAGTGTGTCTTGGTTTTATTTGGGATAGCACGATCCATGCATTCCTATAGGTAACCATTGAATGTGTTTGTAAGTATTCTGCAGTTTGGGCCGTATTTTCCACTGGCCCTGGGGCTTTGAAGGATTCCACCTCGGTTTTGAGAAGTGGGAAGTTTGCTTTTGAGAAGTTTTTGACCATGGCTTCCTTTGCTGGGGGTGGGGACGGGATATGGATGTCCATAGTGATTAATTTATGGTCAGATCTTACCAATGAGGGGTATCCCTCTGGTATGGAACATAGAGTCCCCATGTTGGTGATGATCAGGTCCAACATGTTTTCCGCTTTTGTGGGAGTGGTGACCAGTTGTTCCATAGCATTTGAGTTTATAAATTCTAGGAACCGTTGCGCTAGGGTGTTGGGGCTTGAGTAGTGCTCCCAGTCTATGCTTGGGTAGTTAAAATCACCCAATATAATGGTGTTTGGAGAGACCTTCATATTCTCCAGTGTCTTCAGGAAAGCCGAGTGGGGTTCCTGAGTTTGGGAGGGTGGTCTGTAGCAGGCTACAAACTGGAAGGCAGTTTTGCCCACTGTTAGTTGCACATGGATGGTCTCAGATGCTTCGTGCAGTGCCATTAGCCTGGAGGTATAGACAATATACAATGCAATGTGCTCATATGCAATGTGCTCATTTCTAGCAGCATTTTGCTTACATGATGTCAAATTTATGGCAGGTATATAGACCAACAACTATAATTGCTCTGCCATTAAAAAGATAGATACTGTTCTACATCAGTAAGCTAAACTTCATAAAAGATCTTGTAGAGACGTGAGTTTTGTTCTCTGCGTGTAATGTTTAGAAATTCAGCCGGTGTAAATTGAGGGCTTAGTAATTCTTTTATGAAAGAGATAGCTAGGAAGAAGGTTAGCTGTAAACAGATTAGACAGATTTTATTCCTTCTTGTAATCTGTTTGTTCAGAAGGATTATTTTCTGTTTTCCTGTGGAAGTTCGTATCGCTCCCTGTATGCTTGGCAGTCAAGTGTACTGGTTAACTATTTCCTTCTTTCTTGAGTACTTTATTCACTTTTAAAAAATGTGTGGCTGGTCATCTATTTACTTATTTGTTAATTGATAAGGGGTAATTATTGCTAAAAGGTGACAAGTCTCTGTCATCTACCTCTAATTGGCCATACTGCTCACACACACACTGCCATAATGTTTATAATTATACAGCTTATTAACAGGTGTGCAAATAATTGAGAGGTCTCCAGCCAGGTAATCTGGAGTGGTAGTAGTTTACTATCTTGCATTAGCACAGAAGACAGCAGTGTTGGACAATACTTTGTGTGTGCGTTTGGGGTAGGGGTGAATGTAATAATTTGGAACATAGGATCAATATTAGGCAAGTGATCACAGGGACAATAATATGGTTATATGTAACTTTAAGTAGTCAAACTTAAAAATTCTTGCCACCTTTCTCAAGAACTTAATGTTGCTTACTTCCCATATCAAGGTGAGCCTTGCATGATAAACTTAATGTAAATCTGTGTCTATCCATCCAGTGATCAAAACTAGTCTTAAAGGCAGTCAAAGTAGTATTTTCTTTGACCTATAGTGGCAACTTATTAAACAGGCTGGTGATACAATGTGTTAGGAATATATCCCTACAGTGAGTCTTGTTTATGTTTTAGCATATATATAGGTCTCTAGTGTGGGTGATTGCAGAGGCATTAATTTTGTGAAGAAAAAGGAGGTCAAATAGGAGTGGATCTTTAATGGCTTGAAAATTAGACACAGGTCACCTAGGAGAAGTGCTATTCTTTTTATAATAGTTTAAGGATTTAAGACCTTTAATTTTCTTGGTTAGAAGCCTTGGGACCTTTCTAGCTGACCAGTATGTTTGGATTTGTGCATACCAAAGTGGGCACTGTATTCAATGACTGGTCTGATAAGGAAAGAATACACAGGTAGAATGACTTTTCTTGGCTCTTGAAGATAATCCCTTAGTAATTAAGTAGACCAGAAAAAATGATTTCCTGACTGTGGTGAAAACATAATGATCGAATGAGAGTGAGTTGTCCACATAAGTACCCAGGTCTTTTATGGCTGTCTTTGTTTAAAGAGGAGTACAATTTATAGCATATAAGGTGGGAGTAACTTGTCCTGCTTAACACTACTATGTTGTAATTTTTTGCATTTAAGTGTAGGCCATGTAAAGTACACCAATCGTGTGCATATTCCAATCCTTGCTGGAGATGTTGAGTATCAGTGGATGAGAGGATAATAGTACCCAGCTTGCATACATCAGCAAATTTGGTCAACTACACTTCTAGGATATTGGCTTGCATGTCTGCAAAACAAATGCTAAACAGGAGAGGGCCTAACATGGATAGTTGTAGCATGCCACTCATTACAACTTTAAATTCATACAGTGTACCAGCAACTTTCACAACACAATATCTGATGGATAGCCAATTTACAGTCTTGTGGGTAACATAGCGGTTTACATTAAGTTTGTTTAATTTTTCTGTAATTCCAGCAAGGGGAATAGTATCAAAAACTTTGAAAACATTAAGATAAGCAGTACACACAGAGTCTACAGCCTCTGGAACATTTTCAAAAGAGCTTACTAGATTTTTCTGAAGAACAGTTATTGGGGACAAGTGAGTGCTGGAAGACACTAAAACACAGAGGAATGTATGTGGGGAGCTAGGCCAAAGATTTTGCTTGGTGGGATGTTCAGTGTAAAGCCTGTTCTTGAGTGTGGATGGTTTAGGCCCACACTCAGGACAACATTACATATTTTCCTGTGTGCTCTCATTGGTTTAGGAAACCAGCATAAATGGGCTCTGAATAATACACAAACGTGTCAGTATCACAGCAAACTAAGGAGTGTATAACTAATAGAATTTCAAAAGCCACTATGTCAATGGAGGACATTATAGTTGCTGTAATGTAATGTAATGTAATACCTAAGGGAATGTCACATGCCAGTATGTCAAAGGAGGACATTATAGTCACTGTAATGTAATCTTTTGCTAGTCTGGCGCACATTGTGCCAGAAAAGGGTCTTCAGACCACTGTACCTACCCAGTTAACAAATATAAAGTAAAATAGTAGACTTATGTGAAGCTGGGATACAGCCCACTAAATTGGGAGATTGCCTGACATGTGCAGCTGGTGCGTAGCATGAAGGAAACGGAGAGTCCAACCCAACCCAGATAATCACAAAACCCATTTGGAGTTAAAGAGACTTGAGGTGGGGAGGAAATGCATGAAGCTCAAGGCTGATAAGAGAATGAAGCAGTTGTAGACATGAAAGTGAGACAGAGAGAGAGAAAGCAGAAGTATCAGCAAGAGAAGGAGATGCTGATCCTTCACCAAAGGAATATAAGTAGTGTGTGTGTGTGTGGGGGGGGATGAACACTAGATGTGAGGGTCAGTACCAAATTATTTCTGCAATATAGAGAGGGTAACTTTGCTAGTTTCATTAAGGCACATTAAAGGGTGTGTAAAAAGTACCAAACTGACCAAAGGCAGTATGTGAGAATTTTAACCCCCTGTACTCATGGGTACAGAGGTTCATGCTGTAAGTGCATTGTTTGACTTATGATACAATTAACCAGTGTCTGTTTAAATGCTTTAAGCTGACTCCTAAAGCATATAGAAAGAAATTCAGAAAGCATAGAAGAAAGGCGAATTACAGTGTTATTGATTATATTGCAGAAATAAAGCACTTTCTTTCATAGATAAGCTAGTGAATGTCAAGTCACTACATCTCAAAGGCTAACAGACCTTTTGGTGAGGGAGCAAGCAGTCAGTACTCTGCCTGATGACATGAGCATCTGGTTGGCAGACTAGGAGTGTAACACTGCTGTAGAGATGGAAGGAAGTGGGACTTCTAATGAGCAGCTCACAACTGCACAAGAAGGGAGTACTCATCACTACACACTGGTATAAGGGAACCCATGGGAAGCAGCCTAAGCTATTGAAACAGGTACCACAGGCAAGGGGGGAAGCTTCAGTTCTAGTGCATGCCCATGTTTTGGGGACAGATGTTTTCAATGTAACCAAGTATCCACAGATACAAAGCAGGGAACAAAATTAGTGAAAAGCAACAAACAGGAGTAATAATACAAAAGTTGGAGGAGGGTTTGTCTGGATACAACCACTGCATCAGATTACCACAAGGTTATGCTCCCCATCCTGACAGAGGGAGAAGAGACTGTTGCCAAAGGCAGAAAACATTAGCTATAACTATTTTTTTAAACACTTTTTTATTGAATTATCATTTAAGACATAGGACTTGCAGGATGAGCTCACATTGATAAACAGTTGAATTTCAGCTTTCCCGGTGTGAAAGCAGAGACTGAGCAACACCCAGTGAAATTGTCATTTTGGGTAAAATTTACTTACTTACTTGTAAGTACACTGCCTGTATGACAGCAAAGACGAAAGTTAAAGAACCAGAAAGAAAACCAATCAGAAAACAATAGCTGGAAAAGAATCCTGCAGCTGTTTGGCAAAAAGCAGTTTACACTTCCACTTTGGTACAAAATATGCCTTCCAGTAATTCAGAGAAAACAAACAAAAAATATAGTCGGAGGTGTCTCAAATAAATGAACTATTTAAGGAATATATCATCTCAACTAGAAAAAGGCTGGAAGAAATAGAAGAAGCTATACATAAGCTACTCAGATGAACTGATAAAATTGCAAAAATATAGGCTGAATTGAAGAAAGGGTTGGCTAAGTATGAGGCTTCTCAAAAGAGCCTGTTTCAAAAAAGAGTAAAGTTAGAAATCAGAGTGCTCACAGAAAACCAGAGATTTTCTGATGTACCAGAGTAATTGGAAGGAACACACTATATTTATTCTATGAAAGCAGAAATAATCAACTGGACAGGTATTACACACAAGGATTTCTGAACTGAATCGCGATGTAGAATCTTTGTTCCAAACTTGGCCATGAGAAAGCAGCCAAGACCTATATTAGTAAAGATGTGATCATACCAGCAGAAATAGTTGATCCTGATAAAACTGTGCCTGAAAGGAAAAGTATTAAAAATTGGAAAGAGCAGAATGTTTGTGGAAAATGATTATTCACTGTACACCATGCTGAACAGAAATAAATGTATTCTAGCAATCAAGGAATGTCAAGAGGCAGGGCTGAGATTCAAGCTGCTGTATCCAGGTGTCTTCAGAACATTTTTCCTGTAGGATTAAAGACATTTTTGGATACAGAACATGCTAAGGGGGAGATAAAAACATTTATCAAACAAAAAGTGAGTCAGCAAACATATCATTCTTCTGACAATAATGCTCATAGAAAGATTTTGCCAGTGAAACCTTTTCCTGTGTTTCAAAAGGAAAGTGCTTGAGAAACAAAAAAAGCACAAGAATCATGAGTACCTTGGACTTGAACCAGAGTCTGGTATTGTGAGATGGAGATAAAAGGGATGAAGACCAGCAACATTACATTTAGTGAATAAATGGGAGACTACACTGCATCAGTCACAGTTGTGAAACATGGTTTTGCAAAAAAACATGGCTGAGAAAGCCTGGACCTTTGCTGAATTTGTTGAATTTGTTGGTGGACTGTAAAGAATATACCTTACTTTATGTCATTAATGTTTAGAAGGACACTAAATTAAACTTGGAAGTAAAATAATTTTTGTCCTTATTAGTATTTGCTTTGCTGGTTTCAGGACTTTATTTTCTGTGTTCAGAGCTATACAGAACTTGCTGTGGTAGAGGTAAGTCCTACTGCTTACCAGTGGGAGTGGTGAGCATTGTACTGCCTATCTGACACTAGAGGAGTGGTTTCCAGCTCTGAAACTGTAATTTTATTAGCCATTTTGAGCTGATTGCTATCCCTTTCAACTTTCTGGCTTAAAAACACATGTGTTTGCAAACTTTTTACATTGTGTAGCACCGCGGGGCTACAGTTAAACTATTCCAGGTGCCAGAAAGTCTGCTCTTCAAATTTTCCCTTAGAACTAGCTGGTTTCTCAGCAGAAGCATTAAAATCTGAACCCCTGTGACTAGCACTTGCTCTAGAACATGCTGGAAAGCACAAGGAAGCCTTAAACTGATACAAGCATTCAACTCTCCTTGCTAATAAGGTGAAATTAATTGTAGGCACTAAACAGCCTATAATCGCAAAGTACCTTGCAAAGGTGAGGGAAAACAGCTCTTGTAATTTACAAAAAAAGCACCTAAACAGGCATGTCCAAGGGTCAGCTTCCAGTGATTTCTCCTGTCCACCTGGAGAATCTGGGCAAACAGGGGCAATGCAGCAGGTGCCTCATGTACACAGACAACCCTCTCCTCCTACCACCCAACACTACAACCTGCGAGAGATGCACTTACATAGCCAAACTGGAAGCAAATCTCTCTTCAGCCAAGATTGTGCTAGACAGTCAAGAGGAGAAAGTTAACACCTGCACTACACCTCAAGCAACACATAGCCCTTCAAAACCCATACCATCAACACCCACACATAGCAACACTAAACCCACATATGCGGAGGCCCTTAACATTAACCTGCCCAAGCAACAAGGACCTCTGAAGCTGAAACGCAAACAAACACCAGTAACAACCAAAGTAACACATAGCTCACAACACCAGTGTGCCACCCAACAGCCCCTAAGGCAAAAAAACGTACCCAACACTTCAGTCATAGGTGACTCTATAGTCAGGCACACTGATGTCCCACTCACCAGGCTGAACAAGGAGAAAATTACAGTCAGCTGCCTGTTTGGTGTCAGGATCCACCACATAATGCATGCACTCAAGTCACTCCACAACAAGTACAAATACGACTCTGTCATTGTCCATGTTGGAGTGAATGACTTTAGACGTACCTCCCTGGACTACATGAAAAGAGATATGGAAGAGCTCTTGGATCATGTGACCCAGGCAGGTATGACCCTAGCCCTGAGTAGCATCCTGCCTTCGCCCAGAATGATACCACAGTATAAGGACAAAATGATTGACTTCAATAACTGGCTAAGCTTCTGGTGTCATTCAAAGGGGATTCAGTATCTGTCTGCCTGGGACAAAATGATTGACAAACCATGATGCTTTGCCAGAGATAGTGTGCACCGACCGGTCACCCCTGGGATTCAGGTTACTGGCTAAAGCTCTTACCAGCCCTATAGTGCCTTTTTAGGCAAGGTTCAAAGGACAAAACCACCACCGTAATAGATACAAGCATGCAAAATCTGAAGGTAATGCTACTCAATGCTAGAAGTCTCAACCTCTGAATGCACTCTCTCAAGACACTCCTAAAAATGGAGAACATCGATATCTGTGCAGTAACTGTGACCTGGTTCAAAGCTCCAGAGAGCACCCCTGCAATACCAGGCTACAACTCTTACCACACTTTTCGGCCACCAAACCAAGACCGAAACACTAAAGGTGGAGGAGTGTCAATATCCAGGCTAGTTGCCCAACACAATGCATCTGAAATTATCCAGGTGTAACTAACACTAGGTAAGACCACAATCCAAATTGTAGCTTGCTACAGATCCCCCACCATGCCCCAAGATTCTCACTACACCTTTCTCAACATACTGGAAAACATTAAGATACGACCAAACACCCTAATACTGGGTGATTTCAACTACCCTGCCATTAACTGAGAAAACTACTCGGGTACCAACACCTTTTCCCAACGGTTCTTGGAATTCATAAATTCCAATGCCCTGGATCAACTAATCCATTGTCCCACCAGGGGCTCCAATATCCTAGACGTGGTCATTACCAACATGGGAGATAGATGCTCTACACCAGTGATCACCCCCTCATTAGTCAGGTCTGACCATAAGCTAATCACCCTTGACATCCACATCCCACCCCCCACCCCCAGTAAGGAAACCTCTGTAAAATACTTCTCCAAAACCAACTTCATGCTACTCAAGTCAGAAGTACAAACTTCATGACATCCATGCAGACGGGAGCTGAAAGTTCGACTGCTGAATCCTACACTAAGGCACTGTATGAGCACATCCACTCGTCCGTGAATCGTGCCATTCCAAATAGAACCAAGACGCTGTCCCCCATAAAAAGGAAGCCAATCTGGTGGTCCCCTGCCATAAACAAACTATACAACAGAAGGAAGAAACTGTTGCAGAAGAGAGGAAAATCCCAAGATGCAAAAAACTCCCTTACCAGCCTCAGTAAAAATCTGACATACCTCATAAAATCCTCCAAAGTAAGTTACAAAAATAAAATTGCTAAAGATTCCAAAGACAACCACAAAGCATTCTATAATTGTCAAGAATCTAAATGGCAATACTCAGATCTGCTCTGAGCTACAACAGAATGGAATTAAATATACTGATCCCAAGGATATTACAAATATCAATTTAATGCCAACTTCACCCCCCTCTCACCCTCTAAAGGGCCCATCTCAGTACCAAAAGATTGCCAAATTACGGTATTCACGGCCACACAGGTAGAAACTGCACTCTCCAAAGCTAAGAATACAGCATCCATGGGACCAGATGACATCCCGGGCTGTGTATTACATGAACTACAAAATTAACTGGCACCTCATCTAAGTGTCATGTTTAATCACAGCCTGACATCAGGCTTTGTGCCCACTGAGTGGCGCACAGCTACAGTTATCCCACTCCACAAAGGGGGATCCACCTTGGATCCCGGGAACTACCGTCCCATCAGTCTGATGAGACTGATCTGCAAGGGCATGGAATGCATTATCATGGAACTTATAAACAAAGACATTGGCAACCTTCAAACACTGGACCCCACCCTGTTTGGGTTCGTGAAGGGCTGATCTTGTCTCCTGAACCTGACTGACTTCTTCAAATCAGTCTTCAGAGCTGTGGACGAGGGTAAGGAGGTCCACACAACCTATCTGGACCTCGCCAAGGCCTTTGACACCATCCCCTATTCTGGAATCATAAATAAACTTACTAAGCTAGGCATAAATCCCTACGTCACTCGATGGATTGCCAACTGGCTTACTGACAGAACCCAGACTGTAAAAGTAGCCGACTCCAAATCCAGCTCCAAACAGGTGACAAGTGGAGTACCTCAGGGTTCTGTCCTGGGACCGCTCTTGTTGGCATCTACTTCTCTGAAGTACAGGCCAACACTAAGGGACTCTGGCTAACAAAGTTCACAAATGACTGCAAACTGGGACTCATTATTGAATCCCCAAATGATGTGGATATTCTACAAAAGGGCCTTACAGAAACAGATGCTTGGTGCCAGAGCCATGGGCTTAAGCTTAATGCCAAGAAAGGTATAGTGATCCCCTTTGAGAAAAAACATTTACCCATGAATTACCGCATAGGTGGCAGTACACTAAACACCGAAAGTGTGATGAGAGACTTAGGGACACAGGTGGACAGTGGTCTCACCTTCGATAACCACATTGCCACAACAGTCAGGAAATCCTTCTATGTGGCACACCTCATCACTAAGGGCTTTTCATCCAGAAAAAAAAGGAGGTCATTGTCCCACTGTACTCATCCCTCATTAGACCCATTACAGAGTACAACGCCCCATTTGGTATGTACCTCACAAGACATCTGCAACAGCTGGAAAGGCCACAGAAATACCTCACTAAAAGAATCACAGGCCTAAAGCAGATGCCCTATGCGGACCATCTAAAGAAACTCCAGCTATACTCTGTCTACTCAGAGTACCGTCTACTCAGAGGTGATCTCTGCTTAACATACACTGCCATGTCAAACCCTGAGCTGCTGGACATGCTCCACTTAAAGAAATCCCAATCCATCAGAGCCACACGCTCCAGGGATCTAAACCTTGTCATCACAATGAAGAAAACATGCTGGAGAGATAGGTTCCTGACCCAGAGACTCCCCATACTCAAATAGACTGCCCATACATGTCAAGCAGAGCACCTCCTTGGCCCTCTTCAAAAGGAACCCTGACAATTGGATGGGAGGTAGGAAATTCACCTCGGGGATCACGTCAGTCGCCCTGCTAGACAGGGGTCTAGGGAAGTAAATATTGTGGGAAGAAATATCCTGGGAATTGTTATAACTAGGCTTGTATAGGCCCTAGGGCCGGTAGCCTAGTACCAACCTATGAACCTATTTGTATAAAACATTTTATGATATAAATTGCATGTTATGTAGTAAAGCAGTTTTGTATAGTATGTATCAGGGTTATTTTAAATGTAGAGGGAGTCTTTTCAGTGACTGTTTTATGTGTTAAAGATATTGAAACAAACCAGTATGTTTTAATTTTAAGAACTACATGCTTTGCAGTATAACACATGAAAAATGTCTGGACAGAAGCACAGTTAAATTAATATGCTGTGATCTTGGGCTACTAGGGTGGTGGGGTATAAAAGTGCATTGGCTATACTATATGTAGAATTAAGATAATTTTTCTTATTCTTACAAGGGTAGATATATAGATTAATGCCTTTAGCTTAAGATATAAACAAGTGTTTTGCAAGCAGGTAGGCTTGTAAAATAAGTTAAAATGACACCAGTCATGAAAAATAAGTTCCTAGCATCTGAAATTACAGTAGCTTGTTTTTTTTTTCATTAGGATATGTTCTCAGTGGGAGTTAAAAAGTCAGAAGCTGAAGGCAGCTGTGTATTCTGTTCTGAGTGAAATTTACAAATATTCTTTTATGCATCTACAGAGATTTTGGCTGTTTTTTTTTATCACTGCTGACTACAGTTACGTGGAACTGAGGTGTCTGCTGGAGGAAACAATCTTGAGAGTTCTGAGCATTCTTTGTTGAAGGAAATGCAAAATGTAAATGTATTTGACAAGCAGTGCAGTGAAAAATAAAGTTGGAAATCATGGGAAGTGAATAAGGGATAGCAGCCTCCCTAGCAGCCTGCATACTTTAATGCATTTAATGGAACAGTATCCAATTTAGTTTTATTTAGAGATTTTTTCTATAGGGCTAAAAGTTAATGTTTTCTGAAAGCACATAAACTGTTTCCCATATCTGTGAGAAGAACAGGGATAGGAAAATGACAGACATCAATCAGTTTAAGTGGAAATGTAGGCTGTAACATGCACTTTAGCATGAGTAACCTTAATATTAGGTTAGACAATGGCTGAGGGTGGTGCTGTCAGTTTGGGGAAACTGATCCTATAGGGAAGGTTAAACTTCACTTTTTGAAGTTGCACATAGCTTTGTGTCTTTGTTTTAAGTTAACCAGGTGGGAATGTTCTGAAAATGTATTTATTTACTTATTTTTTGTTTGTGGTATTTCAAATAAAAAGTCTTGAAAAATGTGACATAGATTCAAATGGAGAGTAGAAGAAATAGCTGTATAAAAGATCAGTATTATGAACAGTGTGTGCACATAAGACAAACGTTGGAAATACACATTCATGTATAACTTTCATGTGTATTGAGAACAATAGTTTTTTATCATAATGGCTACACTATCCATAGTATCTTGGTAAATAAATGGCCTTACAAGTATAGCCGAAAAGGAAAGAGTATTGAATTATGTTAAGAAATGCAGAGTGTAAATAGCAATGCTGCAGAAAACACATTTAGAAAGAAATGAGCATGTGCATCTGACAAAGAAAGGATTTCAGGACTGATATTCAGTAGAATATCAGGGACAAGGGATAAGGGGAGTAATAATACTGATTGCTAGAGGGGTTGCAGTAGTCATAGAAGAGTAAAAAAGACAATAATTTTAGATTTGTGGCAGTAAGGGTGTATTGGCAAGGGAGAAAAAGAAGTTATGTCTTACCATACATAACATTCCATCTGTGTTGTTGATCTTCATCCACATTCATCACTGATGGGTTCGGTTCCAAGCCCTCTGAACTGAGTCAGCCTTATACCAAAGCTCGCGCCAGCCAAAAACTCTTGAGCTAAGATTTTACCCATAATCCCCTTCTCCCTGTTACCTTAGATCAAGTTTGCCCTAACAAGTAAAGCAGATGCTGTCTCTGAGCAAAAACCTTAGTCAAGGAAATGGACCCAAATATCCCCCAGTAGCCTCTAGGAGGGGGAAGGAGGGTGGGATGTGATGAATGGATGAAGATCAACAACACAGATAGAATGTTATGGTAAGACATAACTTCTTTATCTGATGTTGTTAATCTTCATTCCATTCATCACTGATGGGACAGAGACCCCAGCTACCTTATATCCATGGGTGGCCCTAAGGAAGAACATTTCTGAGCACCACTGAAACAAAGGACACCCTTCCCCTAGAGACCAGATCCAGTTTGTAATGAGTGATAAAGGTATGCGGAGCGGGGCACAGAATTGGTAGTGATTGGCTCCCAGCTGGAAGTGAAGGAACCTTCTGGAGCATTTGTCCATCTTGATGTGGTAATACTCATCCTGAAGGTCTATTTGAGCCCATCCAATCGCCTTCCTCCAGAAAGGGGAGAACGAACTGAACCATGACCATCCAAAATTTTGTCTGGCTGATGAACTTGTTTAAACAGCCGAAGTGCAAAATTGGCCTCCAGCCCCCTGACTTTTTTGGCACTAAAAAGAACCTTGAGTAAAATCCAGATTCTATCTGGTCTGGTGAGACTTTATGGATGACTCTTTTTAAGTACAGCTGTTCTATTTGTAGAGCTGCTTCTTCCCTTAGACTTGTGGAATGTCTGGGATTCACTTTGGAGGTTTTGGGTAGGAGTTGAATGAGATTTGGTAACCTCTGGATATTATCTTCTGCATAACAATAAGAGACTCTGGCAAGTGCATGGCCCCAAAATCCCAAACGTCGACGAAAAAAAACTAGGCCAGCACACATAGGCAAGGGATGCCTAAAATAAGTATATTTTATTTAAACATGAATTAGGCAAAACAGACCGGTTTTGGCCCAAAAGTTATTAAGCCTTCCTCGGTGTAAAGATACAGGCAACAAAGCCAAGCCTAATATACATAAAAATCATCACATGATACAACAAAAGTCCCCCTAACTGGTTGGCTAAAGATGCTCATTTAGACCCGGTGGAAATAATCCCTCCAGCCTGATGATCCACTTTTTTTTCTTTCTTGTTCAATATATCATGCTAACCAATTTTATTAGCCCAGTCCCCACTTATCCCATCAGTAATATTAAACCTGAAAGATGCTGTGGTGTGGGTCAGAGAATGTTTATATAATGCATTACTAGGTTTGTTTTGATCTGATATCACTAAGATGTTCAGATATCCTTATCCTTGCTGGCCAGGACGTTTGTCCTATATAGAAAGTGGAACACGTACAGGTAGCCAGGTAAATAACCCAATCGGCTCCACAGTTGGCCAGAAACCTGATATCAAAAACCAGCCCAGTATTTTTACCGGTAAACTGTTTGGACTTGGCCAGCCTGGCACAGTGAACACAATGACCACATGGATAACACCCCTGCAACAAATCCTCTGTTTGAGTGGTTTGTGATGGTGCCCCCAAAATGAACCCCTGCTTATAATGATTAAAATAAGATCCCATGGTTTTACCCCTACAATAGAAAAACAGCATCTATCATTTAGAAAACCTGATAGTCTGTCATCCGCTAGCAATATGTTCCAATGTTTGTTGACAATGTCTAACAAAACATTGGTATTGCGTCCAAACGTAGTAGTTAATCTAGGTTCAGATGGTCCTGGTTGCTGTTTATCCCCATATACCAAAAGGTCATTCCTATTGACAGAAGATGCCAAATTGCTGGATGAAAGTATCGTACCAGTTGTATACCCCCGGGATTTGAACCTGTTAATAAGGTCCAGTTTATAATCATCATATTTCTCAGGATGGGAACAAATACGTCTTAAACGCAAAAACAGTGATTTTGGGATGTTGCATGTGACATGGGGTGGATGGAAGCTGGAGGCGTGTAATGAGTTATATTGTGGATACTTGCGAAAAACTTGTGTATCCAAAGTGTGGTCCTAATTCCTTGTAATGAGAACATCCAAAAAAGTAATCTGGTCAGCGTTGTAGTGAACAGTAAAGTGGATCCCCCACTTGTTACCATTGATATATTCCATGAATTCACACAAATATCCCTCATCAGCTTTCCAAACCATCCAGCAATTGTCGAGGTAGCTTCTCCATGTATCAATTTCCCCAAGATATAAATTGTAGGTTACATCATATATCAACTGCTCTTCCATACAGGCCATAAATAGGTCAGCATATATGGGGGCAAAAGAAGCCCCCAGAGCCGTACTCTGAACCTGCCAAAAACATTTCCCATGATAATAAAAGGTATTCTTAGTGAGTACATGTTCGGCAAAGCCAATAAAAAAAGTATTAAAGCCTAGTGGATAGAGTTTGGCTTGATAAAGCCAGTGCTTGGGCCAACAAACTTGCCTAATGAGGAATGTTCATATATAGAGGTGCTACATCAAGGATGCATAACAACCAACCTGGCTTGAGTTGGATGTCCGAAACTAGCTGTAAGAATTGGGTGGTGTCCTGGATGCAAGATCTAACATGTTTTAGAAGCAGCCGGAGATGTTGGGTGAAGAACTGTGACAATGGTTCAGTAACTGATCCATGCCAGATACAGTTGGTCTTCCTGTGGGGGGGGGGGGTCATGTAAGTTTTTATGAATCTTTGATAGCAAATATAGATATTGATGCCTGGGGTCGGGGACAGTAAGATGGTACAGAGTAGACTGGGAAATGATCCCTTCATCCCTGGCTAACAAAAGATATTGATCAGTCTGTTGTTTAAATTTTGGGCCGGGGTTTAGAGGCATGCACATGTAGTACCGGCCATTATTCAGTTGTCTCTGGGCCTAAGCATTATATTTGCATGACCACTATTGTACCCCCTTTGTCAGCTGATAAAATGACTAAATCCCTGTTTTGTTGTAAGTCACAAATAATATGTTGTTCAATCCTCGAGAGGTTATGTGACTTAATCTGAAACTCATGGGACTGTAAGTGTGTTGAAACAAGTAATGCATGGGTGGCATGAATGCGGACTTACGAAATCTGAAAATGTCAGAATCACCAATGTTAGGAACAGAATCAAAATGTAACCTGAGATTAAGTAAGTGACAAACATCTATGACAACTTGTGGTAATAAATCCTCTGAGACAAAGAAACAAGACAACCTTGGAACCGGGGTCACACCCTGCTCCATTGAGCCCGCTCCCAGGAGTGGAGCCTCAAGCTGGAGAGGTACCGACAAGGTTCCTGGAGCCATGGATGGCACCATAGAAAAGGCTAGTGCTAAACTCAGAGCTGAAGAGCCCGCAGTCCAATCCCGGGCCTGAGGAAGACCCGGTTCCAACTGAACCGAAGGCCAAAGGGTCGATTCCGGGGCTGAAGTAAGATCCACATTGGAGGGTGCCGAGAGAGGTGTAGGTGCCAAGGGCTTTGGAAACTGCAAGGAGGATGAAGAAGGAGAGTAAGATGATGTCCGTGAAGTAGAAAACCCAAGTCCTAGAAGGGACTGGGGTTTAGAATCAGAAGGAATCCTCCTGGCTGTCAGCAGCTGGTCCACAAGGCAGTCCACATTGAGTTTGAAGAGGATCCTAGTGGATCTAGTGGATATCCCCAAAGGGGACTCTGGACGCTCTAAGAAGGGACTATAAGCCTGTCCCCAAGAAGGGGTCGACAGACTGGGAATATTGGATCCGTGCTTGTATGTTTAACAGCACCACCATCTCCATTTTTGAGATGATAGGAACAGCAATGTCTGTCTGAGTTATTGGAGCCATGGAAGGGCTTGGAGTTGTAACTGGGGTCGAGGTCAAAATTTTTGCATCAGTCACATTCGGTGCCATAGACGTTATTGGTGCCGAGGGAGTCAGCCAGCGCTATGGACATAGATGGTACCAAAGACGGTGCTGTAGTCTAAGACTTCTGTTCCGGTACAGAAAGCTTTGACATTTTTGATTTTGGCAGTCTTTCCTTCTCACCAGAGGGTGAGGAGAGAGTGGAATGTGGCCTATTTTTTCTCTTTTCTAGGAGGGGATGAACCCTCCAACATGGCAAGAGCCTCTGAGAAAAGCGATTTGAGAAGGCCCTTCAAAATCTATTTATTTTTACACTTATTCAAGGTACGAGAGCTAAACCTAGACAGAAGGAGCAAGGGGTTTGTAATGAGAGATGAGGCACTACCAAACAGTAAACACAGTCATGATGAAGGTCACTATTAGGCATTTTTCTCCCACACTTTAGGCATTGTTTGAAGCCTGAAGTCCCCTTTTTATCAGACATGTTAATACCAACAGTATCAGCAATACACAACGAGAAAACCAACAGCTTACCACAAATAAGCACACAAGTAAAGTTAGCTAGAAGGTAGAGAGAAAATACCAATGATGGTATAGAAGAATTACTACAGCAGATAGAGAGAAGGGAGTGTACCACAGGTTCATAGGTTGGTACTAGGCTACTGATGGTACAAAGATTACCAGGAGGCAGTTGACAGGAAAGTAGGAAAGAAGACTTAGCAATACACTGGTACAGGAAGTAACACAATATCTAAGAACACACTAAACTATTTAGAGATATCAGCAATGTCAAAATATCAAAATATTCCAAAAATATCAAGGACTTAGCTGAGAGCTGGCTTGAATGCGGCTTTACGACAATGCGGCAAACGACATCTGAGGTAGCAGGGAGAATGGGATTGTGGGTAAAATCTTAGCTCGAGAGTTTTTAGCTGGCCCGAGCTTTGTTATAAGGCTGACTCGATTCCAAGGGTTTGGAACCAAACCCGTCAGTGATGACTGGAATGAAGATTAACAACATCAGATCATTTATTCCCGCATGTATTTATATTTCACCAAAAAGTGCTTTTTAGGAGCTTAAGAAAATTTTGGGAGTATATTATTTATAGGTGGGGATTGGAACTTGATTTGCAATAGTGAGGATGTATCAGGAGGAACTAGAAGGGAAAATATAACAAACATGGGTAGATGTGAATTCAGTAGTAGGAACTCTGACAGAATTATTATTCCACAAGGTACAGTAACTGGGCTAGACTGGATAGAAATTATATTTTATAGGAACACATATTTGATTGAAAGCTTTGGTACCCATCCAATAATGGTTTCAGATCATGCATTGATACAGACTATGATAAAGGCATGGTAATGAAGTAAAAATGAGACACGGATGCATTTTCACTTTCCTGTTATAAAGAGAGGAGTTTAAGGAATAGTAGTGGAAATTATTTGATAGTTTTTAGAGAAGACAGAAATTTCTTCAGAAGTGATAGTAAGTTGGATAAAATGGAAATGAAGTTTAAAACAGGGTAGAAATAAGAGAGAAAGAAATATAGTTAAGAAGTTATAAGAATTATTTAGAGGGGCTAACAAAGGTTAAAGTATTCAGAATATGGGGAATCTCAGAATAGGAAGAGGCACAACTACAGAGTTCTAAAGAGAAAATAAGAGAGTATTTGGATAATATTCATGAGTTTAGAAAGTTTGCTGTTAAGTAACTATTTTTAATAACTCCAGAGCACAAAAAACTTTTAGCACAATGACTTAGGCAGCAGAAAGTTGAAACAGTCTTTGCCAAACTTAGGGAGTCTATAACAAGAAAACTAACCTGAGATCCTGTAGAGGTATTAGAGATATTTTGTACATTTTTTGAAGATTTGTGTCAAGCAGACAAATGTGGAAATCAAGAAAGAGCACAAATGGAAATATTTTATGGAATACTTAAGTATGCCAATGTTAGAGGTAGATGAGGTTCAACAACTAATAGTTACGATAGGAGAAGATGAGATAAAAAATATGACATATAATCAGTGGTAGGAACAGCTGATATTCCTTAATGCAGAGTACCATGATAAGGTGGACTCTGTTTTTCACAAAATCTCACCAACATGACACTGATATATAGACTGCATTTATATAACATACATCATGGACAGAAGTAGGTCAAAAATTAAAAAAGACAGCTGGGGTGCACAAAACCCAGGATAAAAAAGTGACCAATCATGGTAAGTGCACTGCTGCCAAGACTGGAAAAAATGACTGTGTAAAATCCTCAAAATATGGAAACATTCCTACAATGGGGTCAGGCCAGGCCCAGGGAGGAGGATGGCCCCACTTTGTAGAAGGAAGTATCAGTCCACAAAAATCTCAAAAACTGATAGGTCAAAGAAGAGCCATAAAGACAATAGAGTGAACAACTGAGGTTAAGAAAGAAATTATGTAGTGTTACTATTATGCAAAAGTCCAGACATAAGATATACAAAAAGACAGAGAGAAATTATAGGAAAGAATAATTCTTCCACAAGAAAAACTGCTAGAAGCTTTGAATAAAAATTTGTGTTCATTAATACAACACAATTGGGATAAACAGTATATAGATCAAGAAACTTTGAAGTGTTTGGAAAAAGAAGCATCTGAGGAAGTGCAAACATAGAAATAACAAAACCTAGAGATTTTTGAAAGGTATAAAAAAGAAATATGGACATGGGAAAGAAAGAGAGATTTGTTATGGTGCAATATTTATGCAAAGGCAAAAGCCAAATTAATCAATATAAAGAAGGCAGCCTCAAAGATATTAGAAGAGAAATACAAGCAAAAGCATCCAGATATGGAAAATTTCACAATTATAAAAATAATATCATAAAAATAGGGAATGCAGAAAATAAGATTAGTAAAGTAGAAGTTTTAAAAAAAAGATGTTAAAGTTATGGAGTACCTCTGGAGTGAAGGATTTGGTGTAGAAGGTCTGACTCCGGTTACATCACAGCATGATGGAGCGAGTCCTCAAAGTAAGGAGAAACAGGAAGATCAGGAGACATCTGAAGAAGAAATATGAACATGGGAAAGAAAAAGAGATTTAATACGGTGTAATATTTATGCAAAGGAAAAAGCAAAACTAAACAATGCAAAAAGAGCAGCACCAAAGATATTTGAAGAGAAATACAGGCAAAGAAATCCAGACATTGAAAACTTTACAATACAAAAAATAAGACGACAAACAGTAAAAGTAGAAAAGGAGATTAGTAATGGAGAAGTTAAAGAAACAGAAACTAAGGTTATGGAGTAACTATGAAGTGAAGGATTCAGTGTAGAAAATTTAATTCAGAAAGCACCACAACAGAATAGAACAATGGACATCCACATTAAGGGGAAACCAGTGGAATGTGAAGTAATTGGTCAGATGCCATAAGAAAATATTTTGGAGCCTTCCACCGGAAACCAGTATAAATGTTCACTTGAAGTTGGACAGCAGGGGAAGAAATAGGAAACTGGAAATTCTGATGCAGTGAATGTTGAAGAGTGATAGGCCAGTGAATTCCCATATGACAGAGCAACAGATGGTGCAGGATGCACCTGAAGAGAATGTGTTGCAGGAAGATGATATAGAACTTTCTACAGAATGTCCATGGGAAATACAAAACAAAAAAAAAATATGCCCTCAGTTTAGAAGGAAATGAGTTAAGAGAAGACTTGCTTGATTTAACAGAGACAGATATATTAAGATCAATGAAAGAAATAGATTACAGATTGTCAATAAAACCCAAAAAGTCAGACATTTGATAAAACAAATGAACACAGTAATTAGGACTGTCCACGGAGATCCATGAGCTATAACAGAAGTAAACAGGCTATATTGCTGTGCAGCAAAATTAATAACTGATACAGTTCCAACACAAGGTTGTTAGGGAGAGGAAGGGGAAAGATCAAATACCATCATGGAAGTATCAAACAGAGAAAACTATAAAGCAATTAAGCCAGGAAATGTTGCTGTTACAACAATATAGAAGAGGGAACAGAACAACAAAAATACTTAAAAAGACAGACATGCTAAAAACAATGTGCAGTATTAGAACAGATCAGGGTCCATTATGCACTATCAAAATAAACTAAAAATCTCAGCATAGGTGAAAAAACTTAGAAGATATGCAGATAAATATAAAGGAAAAGTACAAAATAAGCAATGTATTGATGATCCAAAAAAGTTTTAGAGAGAATTGGGAAACAAGGTAAAAGAAATTGAAAGACCATCAAAAAATGAAGAAGTATTTCTGAAGATCCTGTGGAACATAACAAAGATGCTAAATGAAAAGAAGAAGTAAAAGAAAGAATAAGAAGTTTACAGGAACATTATAAAAAATGGGATGAAGTAACAGCCAGAGAGATTGAAACAAAGTTAAGAAAAGCCTCTAACTGGAAAACCCCAGGGCCAGATGTAATAGCTAACTTCATGTTAAAAGTACTGATAACCTTGCACAAGAGTAAGAACTGTTTATATGAACAGACACCAACCAATAACAGAAAAAACAATGTTCCTAATTAAGAATAAACCTGCAAGTTACCCTAAAAACTACTGACCAATAACTTGCCTTCTGATGACATAGAAACTATATACTGGAATTGATGCTGACAGAGTTTAGTCATTTAGAAGAAAACTCAATTATAGCAACAGAGCAGAAGGGCAATAAAAGAAAGTCATATGGAATAAAGGATCATTTGTTGTTAAATAAAGTCATAGTGGAGAACTGCAAAAAGGGGAAGAATCTAAGTATGGCACATATTGACTACAAAAAAGGGATTTGATAGTACCCCACATTCATGGAAAAAAGAGTGCTTAAAAATGTATAAGATACACCCTACACTGATCGACTACATTACAGTAACCATAAAACAGCAGCACACCACTTTGCAGTTAAGCCATGATAAAGGACAAATGATTATCCCAGGGATATAAATTCTAAGGAGGATATTCCCAGAGTGATTCTCTGTCACAACTGTTATTCTGCCTTGCCCTTAACCCATTGAGATGTCTACTTAACAGGTTAGGGAATGACTATAGTTTTTCTCCTAGAAAACAACAAACTGTAAAGACTTATCATCTTCTCTTTGTTGATGACTTAAAACTGTATAGCTCATCAGATGAGGAAATGAAAGCACAACAGCAAGTTATCAAAACTTTTTCAGATGACATAATAATGTCATCTAGTCTTGATAAATGTTCAAAAGCAACCTTTAAAGCAGGAAAACTGCAGCACCAAGAAAACATCAGTTTGGGACAAGAATATGACATAAAAGAACTTGAACAAGAGAGAGTGTATAAATATTTGGGAAATGATGAAGGATCAGCAATAAAACATGAACAAATGTGAATAAAACTTAGTAAGGAACACTTTAGAAGACTTTAATTAATCCTGAAAACAGCACTGATATCTAGGAACAAAATTCAAGCTATAAACCAATTTGCTCTTCCTGTCCTAACTTACAGTTTTGAAGTGATTGATTGGCCCCAAAACGTGTTGGACAGATTAGACAGGAAAACAAGAAGGATGCCTGATGCTCATCAAATGATTTATAAAAATCAGTGTATACCAAGATTATATATTCCCCATTGTGAAGGAGGTATGGGCCTCCTTGAAATTGATTACATGCATAGATCTGCAATAGTGGGACTGCACACATATCTGCTGACTTCACAACACCCAAATGTAGTGAAAATGTTGAAGCATGAGGAGAATAAATCTAAAATGACTTCCCTGCTTAGTCTAGCAAAAGCATACCAGCGTCAAGCAGGAATGGAAATCGAACCAGAAGTAGATAAAAATCAGGCAGCAACTGAATGTAAGGTGAAGGATGAAATGAGAAGGCAAGAAATGTGGAAAACGCATAACTATAGTTGCAAATATAGAAAACTTCTGGAAGAAGCTCATGTTGATCATTAACAAATGCAGGAATGGTTAAGGACAGGCAAATTCAAACTAAGAGATGAAAGGTTAATATTGGCAGCCCAAGATACTGGGCTATGTACACGTTGGTTTACAAAGTCCATTGAACATGTGGGAGAAACAGACAAATGTAGGTTTTGTAAAACAAAATTGGAAACAGTTGCACACCTCTTTGTTGGTTGTTACACACTAATTGCAGAAGGACTATATACTGAAAGGCATAATAATTTGGCAAGTTTGTTGCACTGGGGATTGTGCAAACATTATGGTATTGAAGTGGCTGAAAACCACTGGAAACATGAGCCACAAAGCATCATAGAAAATGATGAAGTCTACATCACATGGGATCACCCATTACCAACAGTTCAAAAGACAGATGTGAGAAAACCGGATATAGTGGTCCAAGAAAAGAAAACAAAAAGTAGCATTTATCATTGAAATCACCACACCTAGTGATTACAGAGTCTTGCATACAGAGAGACAAAGTCATAAAATATCAGGATTTACAGGCAGAAATGAGAGCAATGTGGAAGAAAGATACCCAGACAGTTCCATTAGTGATAGGAGCAATGGGTCTTATAAAAAGAATCTACAGTTGTATTTAGATATGTTACCAATACATGTAACTCCATACAAATTGCAGAAGGAGTCATTACTGGGCACATTACAGGTGCTGCAAAGAGTGCTTTTGGTTGACATCAAAGAATGAAACAATACTAATTTCTTGAACTTTAATCACACTTTGACTTAGAAATGGGGTCCATTCCCGTATTGGTATTAGAAACCCAAAAGATTTGGAGAAAAAAAAAACACACAGAGAAAGCATTCAACATAGTAAGCTGGGATTGTATGAGTAGGGGCAATGAAAGTGTTTGTATTCTCTGATACAATCATGAAATTAATTAGGAGGACATAGGAGGGACTAGAGGCAAGAAAGTGGGAGGGTTCCTCCTTACAAGTTATGTTTGAACAGAGGAACCAGGCAGGGGAATCCTCTTTCCCTTTGTTATTTGCTTTTTGTTTAGAGCAATTGGCAAAGAAAGTAAGGGACTCGGAAATTCAAGGATGTCATTGGTATGGTAATCAAGAAAAGTTGGCTTTAGTTGCAGATGATATTATTTTGTACCCGGTAAATCCAGAAAAAGAACATCTCAATGTGGTGGAACATTTTGAGACAGTTTCAAGTCTTTTGGGATATACAATTATAGCTGTAAATTATGTGCCCACACATGAATTGGTTCAGCAATATCCATATTTATGAGGGCATGATAAGGTGAAGTATTTAGAAATATGGATTAAAAAAGGCTTCTGTTATGGCAGCTAAGGATATGTGGGAAGAGACTAAACAAGAGATAATACGAAAAGTAAGAAACTGGAAGCTCTTTTTTATGGATATGTATAGTAAGATATAAGCAATGAAATTGTTTTAGTCCCTTTAATATTTTATATATATATATATATATATATATATATATATATATATATATATATATATATAAAGAGAGCAGGCATAATTTTATCAACCAGAAGAGAAGTTGTGGAAATAATTACTAAAGACTTGAAGAAATGTATCTGGGAGGGGAAAAGGGCAAGAGTTATGTGGGGTAAGTTGATTCTTCCAACAGAACAAGGCTCATGGGGAAAATAAGTGGCAACATTAGGATGTTATTTTAAAGCAGGGATATTCAAGAGGTATAGTGGTTGCTTGTTTGTGTGTGTGTGTGTGTGTGTGTGTGTGTGTGTGTGTGTGTGTGTGTGTGTGTGTGTGTGTGTGTGTGTGGATTTGAGTACACGTTGGGGGTGAATGGAAGGGTGCCTGTGGTAACAAATCATTGGCTGCAAGCGGTGATTATTGCAAGGGCAGCAGACAAGGTCCTGTTAGAGCTTGTGGTTATCACAGAGTAATTTAGAAACATTCAAATTAGCTGATAAACAGTTTTTTCTTTATTGCAGTGAATGTGTCTCTGAATCACTGGTTTCCATGACCACATTTAAAGGCCCTTTCTGCAACAGCCTTAACATTCACCGTCAGGCCTTTTTCTGAATCCTGGCCTTTTGTCACATCTCCTGATAAAACAGAAAGACCTCGGAACACATGACATCATCTGAGAAATGGTGTAGTTTGGATCTCAAGTTTAATATAGATGAGTGTGACACACTTTTTATTGGGCCTTGAGAGTACCCACTTAGATTTAAGTTGCAAAACTCAAGAATTCCCTTATTTGCTGAAATTAAACATCAAAGTAAGTCATCTTGAATAAGCTGATTTGTAAATCTGAACTTAAAAGATATTTTTCTTGGCTTTGTTTTCTATGACATGTCATTATTTGTGGAAATCCTGAGAGTATTGGCTTATAAATTAATTTAATGCCACCTTGGGTTTATACTCCAAAACTGATGTGATATACCTTGAATCTATTCAGAAATGCTTTGCTAAGTGATCAAGATAACTGTATTATGATGGCCTACTAGACTGTCATCTATTTGTATGATTGATGTCAACTATAGACCTCTGCATGGAAAAGGCTGTTTTTAAACTTTATATTGATGAACGGTTTATGACCGTGATCATTTTAGACCATTCTGTAGCATTAGAGAACAACAGAAATGTGTACTGTAAGTTTAATACTGCTTACAGCTATTCTATAATGAATCACTGAGTAAACTTGGCTGAAGATGCAACCAAATGAAACCAAGTGATCAAAGCTTCAATCAGACAAACTAGATAAATAATGCAATTAAAAGCATGTTTTGCAGAGGGACCAAGCCTCCCTACACTCCCATATGAGGGCTTCATCTGCCATACCAAACTATAGTCCACAGTTGCAAAACCTTGCACAAATTTTAAAACCCAAAATCACTTTAACTCACTATTGGTGCAAAAAGAAACCATGCTGGCAGTGACTTTCTTTAGTAAGTAGTGATCAGGAATAATAAATGGTGTTATGTCAAAATGTACTCAATGAATTTAAATGTGCACTGCCCACTTAATTAAGGGTAGCAAGGTTCCTGCCCACCTTCAGTCATGTGTGCCAACCCTATCCCTGCCCCTAACCCTATACATTATGTTACTAAAAATCCTTTCCTTAATGGATATCACAATACACACCAAAGGACAGAGAACACACACAAGAAGCATGTACAACACTGAATCTATCCCTTACTTAACCCTTACTCTAACCCTAATCTGTGAACACTTGCTCATGCATACCAACTGCTGTAGTGTAGTCTTGCAAATAATCACAACCACCATTTCATCATTCAAACATTATTTGTCCTGTACACTCTCACTTATATATATATATATATATATATATATATATATATATACACACACACACACACACACACACACACACACACACACACCATATAAAACTTTAAACCATATCTGATTAGTACAAAGGATCATTTATTATTTAGTGCATTGTCTCTTTTTTACAACCACAAAACATTTCAAACAAGTGAGTATTCAGCCTTTACAACCACACATGCACACATACACCCATATAGGGAGATCTGTAGTTCATTGCATTACAGTCCATTGATATGTTTTTCATATGTTTTTGAAAAATATGCCCGTGTTGGCATTCTGTTGGTAGATTGCAGTATAAGTGAAGGGGAGCACAGGATTCATTGTTTTCACATTCGCAGTTATCTGTCAAAGTTGGTATAAATCGCTGTTTAGGTGAAAGGCATGAATTCTCCATTACTCTTTACTTTGGTCTATCAGTTTTACATTCAGTGTGTAGATCATAGTGTAAACAAAAAGGAACCGAGTCTCCATTCCTTTCACCTGCACAAAATTCAGGTAACCATGGGATAAGAAAATGTGTCCTTTTCTTCCCTGTTGTGACATCTTAAGAGTTAATATAGTTATAACCACGGGGATGGTGGTGGTGGTGGTGGAGCACAGTGGTCTGGCCACCAGTAAAAACACTTGTTTCTTATGTATTGGAATTTCAAAATTTTTGTTGAAACTCAATAACTTTTGTATGATGTGTTGAATCTTAATAATAGATTACACTGAAAAGTCAATATAGACCTTACATACATATATACATACATACACACACACACACACACACACACACTCTCATACACATATATATATGTGTGTGCCTGTATATAAATATATACACACATGTGAAGGGCCAGGATTTGGATGTATGTCGCCATTTTCAGATAGTAACAAGAGATGATTTATGAGATGTGATAAGTAGTAGGTTTTCGGAGAGGACCTAGCTAAAGTATAAGGAATTATTTGAGTTTGTTGTTGATGGGAGGAGTTTGAATTTGGTGGTATATATATATATATATATATATATATATATATATATATATATATTACTACAACTGAATAAAGATGAAGCTAATTATATTGGGTTGTGGTGCTGTACTTAGGGTAGGAGTTGTTGGAGATAATGAGAACTGAATGTTCTGGAGGTAGGTGGCTTGGGTTAGTATAAGAAGAGGACTGCTAAGAGAGAAAATGAGGATAATTAGCTGTTTGATGTTGGGCATTTTGTAGAGTAACTGTGTTATATGATATAAGGTAGGGTGAAGTTAGTTATAAGATAATTGGGGAAATTTGTTTGTGTTTAATGTGTAATAGATACTTAGCAGAAGAATAACTGGGTGTGGTTGCGGAGTGGTTGATTGGATGATGGTATATGGGGGAGTGGCCTAGGGGAGTACAAGTGTAATGAAAGAGTGTGAGGGTGGGAATGGTGGTAGAGTAGGGGAGCAGAATGAGCCTGAGTGAAGCGAAGGCAAACAGAGCAGGTTGCACCTTGAGGCAGACAATTGTTCAGGAAAAAACAATCAGTTTCAGTGACTCTGCCAAAGGTCAGTACGAGCCAGTATTTCAACTAAGATGAAAAAGAAGTTATGTACCTACCACAACGTTCCATATTTTTTGTTATCACACCCTTCTTTCTTACTGGATGGGTTCAGAGATGATCCTTGGCTCTGACTTGGCCAAATACACTAGCTCGAAGTCTTTCACTTGGCCTGTGGCCGAATACTCATCCCAAGATGCATTAGAGTAATCCCCAGATCTTGTTTGCTAATATTCATACATGTAAGTATACTTTACCTATAACCTGAAATTATTTATATATATATATATATATATATATATATATATATATATATATATATATATACACACACACGCACACACACACACACACACACACACACACACACACACACACACACACACATGAAAGAACACATAAGAGAAAAAAAAAGAAGTTATGTACTCACCATAACATTCCATATGAGTTGTTCATCTTGCCTTCATTATTACAGATGGGTTCGGAGCAGATCCTCGGCTCCGAGTCGGCCTACTACAAAGCTTGAGGTCTTCAGACAGCTTGAAGCCAAGTCCTTATCCCATGATGACCTTGAGTTACCTCAGATCTTGTTTGCTGCGTCTAATAATACCATGTGCCATTCTATCACTCTTTAGGAGAAAACCCACAGAAAGACTGGGCAACCAGGATACAAACTAGTATCTCATCCTCAAAAAACCCTGGAGGGTGTATCAGGGTGGGAAGTAAGAATGAAGGTGAGATGAACAACTCACATGGAACATTTTGGTGAGTACATAACTTCTTTAAGTGAAGTTGTTCTATCTTGCCATTCATTCTTACAGATGCGTAGCGTCCCAGGCACCATCTTTCTCGGGTGGCTCACGGGAGTATGTTTTTCAGGACAGTAGACCCAAAGGAGGCCCTGTCAACTTTGTAATGAGTGATAAAGTTATGAGATCTTGACCAAGTGGTTGCTGCACAAATGTTGTCTATAGGAAGCCTAGCAGAAAAAGGCAGAAGATGTGGACACTGCTCTGGTAGAATGAGCCTTAATTTTGTGTTGTAAAGGTAAGCTGGCAGCTGAATAAGTGAATGTGACACAATCAGATAACCATCTAGATAGTGTTGTTTTTGACACTGGCATACCTTTCCTAGAATCTGAAAAGGAAACGAAAAGTTGTTCTGATTTTCTGAACTCTTTTGTTCTATCCAGATAAAATCTAAGCTGCCTATGAACATACAGTTTGTGCAGCATATACTCTAAGTTGTTGGTGTGTTTGGGGAAGAACACTGGTAAATATATGATGTGGTTAAGGTTAGCTTCAGTACAAACTTTAGGTAAAAATGAAGGATTTGATTGCAGGGACACTGTCAGCATGGAAAATCAAATAAGGAGGCTTTATGGACAAGGCTTGTAGCTCTGAAACTCTACAGGCAGACGTGATGGCTACTAAAAAGATAGTCTTCCAGGACAAATATTTCAAATCACATACAGAAGCTGGCTTGAAAGGTGGGAGAATAATGTGTGGAAGCATAAAATTTAGGTTCCATAGGGTATAAGGGGATTTCACAGGTGGTATGAGATGGAAGGTCCCTTTAAGAAAAACTTTGGATAGCTTGTGTGACATTATGTTCAATCCTTCAAAGCCAAGGTGAAAATTAGAAATGACGGCAAGCTGAACGCGAACTGTAGCTGCCTTCACTGAAAAGCATAATCAAAAATTCTAATACTGAGGAAATCGGGGCTTGATAGGGATCAATGTTATTTTGAGAAGCCCATATAGAAAATCTTCTCCATTTGCTAAGGTATAACTTTCTAGTGGAGGAGTTATAAGAAGATATCAAAATATGCTGGGTTTCACTTGAGAGGTTATGGAACCTGGCTATGTTGGGTATTGGAGCAGCCAAGCTGTTAATTTCAGGGACTAAGAGAGGGATGAAGAGCCCCCGATGAATGCGTCAGAAGGTCTGAAACTGGGTCCAGAATCCAACGCTCTTCCAACAGATGAAGTTGAAGGAAGGGGAAACAAATCTGACGAGGCCAATGAGAGGCTATTAGAATGATGGTCCTTCCCAGGGCTTTTGCTTTCTGTAATACTTTGGGTATCAAGGGAATTGGTGGGAATGCATAGAGGAGACCAGATAGCCAATCGTGTACGAATGCGTCCCTTGGGGGTTTTCCCGGTGGTTGGGGGAAGGAGGGGAAGACGTAAGAAAGAAGAGCAAGAGGACAACAAAAATGGAATGTTATGGTAGGTGCATAACTCCTTTATGTTATGTTGTCCTTCTTGCCTCCTAGCACCATCTTCCTGGGTGGCTCATGGGAGTACACCTTTGAGCACTGTGGACCCAAAAGAAGCTCTGTCTCTGGAGGCCAAATCCACTTTATAATGAGTAATAAAAGTATGGGGTCTAGCCCATGTAGCAGCCGCACAAATACTATCCATAGATAATCTAGCTTGGAAGGCAGAGGATCTTGCTAAAGCTCTAGTTGAATGGCCTTCGACTTTGAAGGGTAAACTTCTATTGTTAGAAGTGTATATAAAGGTAATATAACTGGAGAGCCAATTAGACAGTGTTACTTTTGAGACTGCCTTGGCTTGCTTTGCTTGAGAAAAGGAACTAAACAGCTGGTCTGTTTTCCTGAAGTCTTTGGTTCTATGTAGATAAAATCTCAGTTTTCTGTGTACATCCAACTGATGTTGTATTCTGTCTTGTTGGTATGATTAGGAAAGAAAACTGGGAGTTCAGTAGACTGGTTCAGAATAGTTTGTGAGCAGACTTTTGGCACAAAAGATGGATTAGTTCTCAAAGAAATTCTATACTTGTGAAAAATTAGATATGGTGGCTTGAGTGATAGAGCTTGCAACTCCGAGACTCTTCGTGCAGAAGTAAAAGCCAGTAACAAAATGGTCTTCCAATAGAGAAATTTTAAATCGCATGAAGAAGCAGGTTCAAAAGGGGGTAAAGTTAGGCAAGTAAGAATGAAATTTAGATCCCAAGGTGAGAGAGGTGCTTTTGTGAGCAGTCTCAACAAACAACTTCTTTTTAAAAAGCTTTACACAGCCTGTGGAACATGAGATTAGGAGTGTGTTCACCGATATGATAGTTAGAAATTACAGCTAACTGAACCTTGATTGTAGCTGCAGTGGTGCCTTGCTGGAAAAGTTCTGCCAGAAATTCTAAAACTGAACTAATAGAAGCATAGAAAGAGTTGATGTCTCTCGCCCTTGCCCAATAGGAGAACCTCTTCCATTTGCTGGAATATAATTTTCTGGTCGACAGCTTATGAGAAGAGATCAAAATATGTTTAACTGCTGGAGTAAAATTTTGAAGCCTGACTATGTTTGGAAGTGGAGCAGCCAAGTTGTCAAATTGAGGGTCTGGAGATTCAGATGAAGGGCTCCTGACATACAAGTCAAAAGGTCTGGAACTATGTCCAGAGCCCACAGCTTCTCCTGAAGATGGGGCCAGAGGAAAGGGAACCAAATCTGACGAGGCCAATATGGGGCAATGAGAATTAGCCTGCTTCCTAAGGCTTTGGCTTTCTGAATGACTTTGGGTATTAGAGGTAATGGGGGAAAGGCATATAGTAGTCCCGAGGGCCAATCATGGACTAGTGCATCTCTCAGTGTCTTCCCCACTGGGGGGATAAGGGCAAAGTAGCTGTTGCATTTGGTATTCTGGGGGGGTTGCAAACAGATTAAAAGGCTGGCTCTAAGTTTGGAAAATCTTATCCGCTATGCTCTGTTTCAGAGACCATTCCTGGGGCAACAAAATCGCCCTGCTGAGCTTGTAGGCTATCACGTTGTATTTCCCTCGGATATGTGTTGCTACCAGAAAATGTTGAGAAGAGATTGCCCATTGCCAAACTCTCAGGGCTTCTCAACAAAGGGGGTATGATTTGGTTCCTCCTTGTTAATGTACCAGACTACGGACATGCTGTCTGACTGGATTGCAATCATTCCTAGTGGGAGAGCATCCTGAAGTGCTTGCAACGCCAGAAGCACTGCTCTCATCTCTATGACACTGATGTGCAACTGAGCCTCGTGTTCTTGCCATGTGCCTTGGACTGTTCTTCCCAGATAATACCCTCCCCACACACTATCTGAGAAGCGTCCATGGTCACAGTAGCAACAGGTTGTTGTGGGACAAAGGGTATGCCGATGGTCACATGATCAGACGGAAGCCACCAGAGCAGATCTCTCTTGCATGAATCTGTTAACCTTATCTGATGGGACATAGGAAATTCTTGGAGACCACTGAGGAAACAGAAGCCACTGAAGTATTCTCATCTGCATCCTGGCTAGAGGGACTAGAGTTATTGTTGATGCCATGGTTCCAAGGAGTGTTAGAACTACTTTTGCTTTTACCTTGCTCTTGGGAAGTAGGTCGACTATTTGTTGTCTGAGGACCGAAACTCTGTTGGATGGAAGACAAGCAATCATGGAAATTGTGTTTAAATCTGCTCCTATGAATGTAATACGGTGACAGGGCAACAAGGCAGATTTTGGAAAATTCACTGTGATGCCTAAGTGAACACAAATCTCCAGTGTAGTGGCCCTGGCCTGTAGAAATAGATGCTTGGTGGTGGCAGTTAGGAGCCAGTAATCCAGGTATAGAAAAACTTGGAATCGCAGACATCTCAGGTGAGCCGTTACTACTGCCATGCATTTGCTGAACACTCTGGGGGCTGTAGTGAGCTGTAGTGAGACCAAAGGGCAGAGCTCTAAACTGATACTGACTGGCTCCCAGCCGGAAGCGTAAATGACTCATTTATGCTCTGTCCATCTTTATGTGGTAGTACGCATCTTGGAGGTCTATTGAGCACATCCAATCATCTTTCCCTAAAAAGAGAAGGACTGACTGCAGTGTCACCATTCGGAACTTGGACTTCTTTACAGATTCATTTAACTTGCTGCTTTCCAAAATGGGTCTCCAGTCCCCTGTTCTTTTTGGTACTAAAAAGAATCTTGATTAAGTTCCGAATCCTACTTGGTCTGTGGGGACTTCCTGGATGACTCTTCTGTCTAGCAACATGAACTGCTATGGTTGCTTATTCCCTCTGACTGGGTGGAACTTCTGGGAATTTTGTGATCTGTGGAACGGGCTGGCAAAAGGGAATGGAGTAACCTCTGCATATTATACTTTGTACCCACTTGTCTCTTGTGATATCTCACCAGGCTTCTGGGTACAAAGCTAATCACCCCTCGACTGCCTCCAGAGAAGAGCAGGTGGGCCTCCTTTCAGGAGAAATGATAGGGTCGGCCACAAAAGGCATTGGGATCTTCCTGGTTTTGCAGGCCTCCCCTGCCTCATGGGCAACATCTACCATTATTGCCTCCCCCTCTTCCCCTGGGGAAGGTTTCACCTTGTGCTTCTTGAAAAACTCCCTGGGATCTCCTGAACCAAATTTTCCCACTCTTCTGACCTTTAGGATAAGGTCTTGAAGATATGGAAAAACACACTCCAATGGCAGAGAGATTTTTCCCTTCCTGCTCGGACCTGGTGAGTGTGCCCTTGACTTTAGGACCAAAAAGTAGGAACCATCAAAAGGGGCATTGGTAAAGGTAGACTTGAAAGGTTCCGCAAAATTACACAAATGCATCCAGGTGTGTCCCCTAAGGAAAACTCCTGAACCCATAGCTCTACTCGCTCCATTGACTGCATAGGAGATCAGTCTCATGGAGGAGTTGACTATGGAATTTAAAGTGGATAGCTGAGAGGTCACTTTGTTTGAGACCCCTGCAGCTAATGAACCTTGAAGAGTATCTCCTAACTCCTTCCAGAGTTCTCTTTGAAGTCTAATAAAGTGTGTGAGATAGTTCAGCGATCTGAGGGTGAAAGCCGCTCATGAGAAAACACGCTTCCTGTATCTGTCCATCGTACGAGAATCCTTATTCAGCAGATGGACAGTCGAGGACATCTCACAGAGTTCCTTCCTGGTGGCTGCTGCCACCACCATAACATCTACAGGTACACCTTTTGAAAGAAAATCTTTAGCCAAAGGGGTTGACAGGAACTAATTTGGCCTCCGAGGGACTGGCTCCATAGTGTCTGATGACTTCCACGCCTTCCGACTAACCAAATCCATAAGCTCACCGAAAGGTGGAGACACCCAGGAGGCTGAAGGTTGAGATCTGAAGGCCTTCAGGTACAATGACTCCTCATCAGAAGGGTTAATGGGCTTCCAGCCACCTCTCTGTTTTAGGATCTCTAGGATATCTGATAGAGATATTTTCAGAGGATGACTGTGGGGATCCTTCTACTTCCTTGAGGTCAGTGTCAGAAGTGATGGACTCATCAGGGGAGTCTATATGCTTCCTCTTGCAAGTTCTCTTCTGACAGGGGTCTCCGCAGATGGATAGTCTGGGGAGATCTCAGAAGAGTGGTGCTCACTCAATGGTGCTTCCTGAGGCCCTGAATCTCTGCTGTCCTGTGGATGGGATGGTGCCGAAGCAGACACCGGTGCTTGGGGGAAGAATGCCAGTATCCTTGAGTAGAGCTGTACTAGGGGACAGCACACTCCTCATCACCTCGAAGGCCAGTCCCTCCAGTTCCAAGGATACCTCTGGTTCTAAGAAAACAGAGAAAATCCTTGGCCCCAAGAAGATCAGCTCCAAGGCCGATGTAGGAGCTGAGCTCACCCATGCTCACCGAGGGGTAGGCTCTGAACAGAAGAAGCTCACATCCGAGAGTCCCCCACGGAGCCGACCAGAGAACTACTGCTCCTAGACACTCTGGATGGCACCAAAAGTGTCGAAACAGGTAATGGCTCCAAAGAATCTCAAAGGTGTCCCGGAACCAAAAGATCTACCGCAAGAGGTATCTGGCATTCTGGCTCCAAAGATCTAGCTTGTCTTGGAGGAAGAATAGTGGATGTAGTCATCTTGGATGGCTCCAGGACCGGTGGGTTCAGAGCCGAAAACAATTTAGCCTGTGCACTACCCTGTCCACATCATCATCTGATAAGCTCCTAGAAGACTTAGATGAGAGAGTAGGGGACTGAGACCTTTGAAGAATAAGGGATCTCAAGGTCGAAGATACCGGTTCTAGTTCAATGGACCAGCTCTGAGAAGTAGTCTGTCGGTTCCGGAGTCTTTGGCCCCAATGGACTTGATTTGTCTGCACCAATAGTCTCTCTCAGTTCCGAAGGTGGTGAAGCCGAGGGGATAGATTTTTCAGTCACTTTGGCAATTTTCTTTGGAGGCTCTGAATGATCCAAGGAAGAAGATGAAGAGGAAGGTTTCTTAGAAGATGGACACAGACACTGAAGTGGTTTGTAAAGCTTCATCAAAAGCAGGCTTTATTAAACCTCTTAAAATCTATTTGTTTTTCCTCTCCCATGAAATACTTATAGGAGGAATAAACTGTATAAACTGTGGCCTTTAGCAACTGTAATAATACGATTTGGCAAAAATAAACAGTTATTAATAATAAAATTGAAAAACACTTAGCCATGGCCAAGGAGAGAGCACCCAAACTCATCAAGCAGCAAACGAGATCTAGGGATTACTCCAATGCATGTTGGGATAGGTATTCAACCACGAGCCAAGTGAAAGACTTTGAGCTAGTGTATTTGACAGAGTTGGAGCCGAGGATCGGCTCCGAACCCATCCAGGCAACATAACATCACTGGTTACAGTCTGGTATTTTAAACAATGCATATGCTCTTATGCAGTTATTGGGTAGACTAAACTTTTACTTCACTGCAAAGAGTTAATCTAGTGTGGGACAGGGAAGAACATTTGAGAGACAATGGGTGGGGGGTAAAATGGATATACAACACTCCTGTTAGTGTGCTCACCACTAATCCTGTCTGCAGGGAAGGTGTCTAAAAAATATAGCTGGGTATTTGTTTATAGAGTAGTTAGGACATACACTTAAGTCTTTTCTTCTTTTTTGGCTGTAGTGTAGTTCGTGATCCTTAATGGCTGAGGGGATCACTGGTGTGGGGAAATGCAATTGCAGAGTACAGGGTGATTAAACTATAAAGAAAGCAGAAAGAAAATAGTTGTACCAGTTTACAGGAGGGGAATGGGTGAGAGGAGTTAGAATGAAAAACAGAAAGTTAAGAAAGGAACAATCTAAACCGTTAAGTAGCAAAAAATCAGTGTTCAATCAACAGAAATAATATAGCAATAACTCACGCCTGGGTATGGGTAATGCTGGATTTACCCACGGTTGGTGTGGTTTGGTCCCGAGGGCGAAGCCCGAGGGACCAAACAAAGCCAACCATGGGTAAATACAGCATTACCCACACCCAGAAGTGGGTTATTGCTATTATACCATGACATTATTTAAGAAAAGAAACTATTACTTTTCTTAAATAATGGCATAGTATAATGCCTGTTTACTGCCCTTCCGCAGATGTCTGGCATCCGCGGCAGTTCTGATGTACTGCGCTGCGCAGTACATCAGAGTTGTAAGCAACGGAGAAAGCAAGATCTCCGTTGCTTTTTTTTTAAGCTATGTTAAATGGGTTTAACATAGCGAGACAGTTTTAGAATAAGCAACGGGGATGTCCGTTGCTTATTTTAACTGTCTCGCTATGTTAAACCCATTTAACATAGCGAATAAAAAGCAACGGAGATCTTGCTTTCTCCGTTGTTTTTTACCTGTCTCGCTATGTTAAATGGGTTTAGCATAGCGAGACAGTTTAAAATAAGCAACGGAGATCTCCGTTGCTTATTTTAAAGCTGTCTCGCTATGTTAAACCCATTTAACATAGCGAGACAGTGTTTTAAAAGTAGAGTTATACTAATGGTAAAAAGTCCGGCGACGGACCTTTTCCATTAGTATAACTCGATTTACAATGTGCACGCTGGCCAATCAGCGTGCACGTTTTGGGGGGGGGTCATGGTATAATATATATGTAAAAACCATTAACTATGTCTAACAATATTAAACTAACATGTTAAACAGATATATTATACAGGATACAATCTTCGCTAACTCAAACAGTGCTAAACTAAAATATTATACAAGGTGAAGCAAGACTATTTTCAAAAGCTTAGAACAGCATGAATCAATGCAGACATCTAGTACACACGTACAAGCGTATTTTGGATACCCACTTAAACTGACCAGTGAAATAAATGGATGACATAACAAAGAACAGGATTACTGCAATATATCATTAAAGGAAGCACATAACAGTCAAAAATGCCACTTTTGGGAATGAAGCAGGTAATGCAATACAAGAGACCGCAAAAGGAAGTATTATACAAATGCATGTGGCTTGTGAAACCATAACTCTTATTAAAGTTGAAAATCAGGGCATGCATATTCATTAGCACAGGAAAAGTTATATTATTTAAAGCACTAAGAATACGTGATAAGCAGCATATCTAGAGCAGCAGTGGGTGGTTACATAATCAGTTTAGGCATGTTGTAGCTTACCCAGCATGCTTTGCAATAGTGATTTTTTTTTAGGGTACAAGTAAAAGTAAGAGGACCAACTCAAAAGCAAACATAAAGCAATAGCAGCACTAGAAAAGGAAAAAGTCCATAAAACACTCACTGACCACTGAAAGTAAGCCATCACAACTTACTTGGCGAGCATAATAATGCAGGATGATGAACCTAGTTCAATCCCTATAGTGAATAATTTAAAGATGGCGCCCTAGCCACCAGGGAACCTAGATAAACTTTGAATCAAGTTGGGGGAGAAAGGGCTACGATTTACTGACATCGCCAGTATTCCGTGGTAATATTAATTTAACTTTTTAGAGGTCCTTTTGCATTAAGGTTCAGGTAATGTAAGAACATTATAAACTCTTGTTTAATGATCAAGTAGCTTGTTTAGTGATCAAGTAGTTCCTTACTGCTCCTGCTGCTGAACTAGACCCCTATATTGTAAGATATAATACACATGGGTTTGAGACCCACTGCCTTCTCTTGCATGCTGCATAACTGTCATTTAACCAGTGCAAAGTTCTTAGTCATCTTTGCAAATGCAACTTGCCTAATGGGTCCTGCATAGATGACAAAGTAAAATAAGCAAACAAACAAACTCAGATAAATAACCAATCTCTCTGTCAAATGTAACTGGAAGTTGTGCTGCTATGGTAATGGTCAACAGTCAAGACTTTTAGTATTAGTGCTACAAGTTGTATTTGATGTTAAGCTGGATTCAGAGTTATGGTTAGATTTCTATTTAATGTCCCAGGTAGTATTAGTATTACATTCAGAGTTACGGTTGGATTTGGACTTATACATGATGAGATGTATACAGCATACCTCTACCAGGTTATTGGCTTGTACCCATGTCTTCTCAATGTAAATCCTTCTTCTTAACTTTTTCACTGTTAAACTACCTTTTGACATCATGGAAAGTCATTGAATAGCCTGAAACTAGTATGTTAGTTCCATACTGAAAAATATTAGCATATATCTAACTATCAGTTTGATCTTTGTCATGCATGTTGTTTTCAGGAGATGTGGCCACAGCAGTACTACACTACAGTGGACTGCTGTCTCATAACTATCATATACGTCATCTCTTGTCTTAGGGGCAATACCTATGCTGCTCGCATTACTAATTTCAAAGAATGGATGTGGAACTTTCTGCAAGTGCGGCATATAAGACTAACAGAAGCAGACAGACAGTCTAGTACTTCATAATGCTAATTGCGAATAATGTCTTCAGGTTTTAGTCCGCAGATATTATCAGCATTAATATTGCCCCTTATTGTCAGATAGTTAAGATTCACTGTAGGCTCAAATTTTACTACCATTCTCTTCTGTCACTTGACTTTTTCACAGTTTCATCCTACACTTATAATCTTTAAAAGTCTGAAAGATACCATTACTTATCTTAAATGTATTGGTAGTGACAGCCTCTTAACACCATATAATTTTGTTACTTCTCTTTGTTAATCGGAAAATTATGTCTAGACATAGCCTCATTCACAGCAGAAGCTCATAACGAAAAACTCTGTAATGTATTCATATACAGTGCATTAACATTTCTATATCAGAATAAAAATCACAGCATATAATACTTGTCATGCATTTATTTACTTCATAGGTTCATAGGTTGGTACTAGGCTATCAGCCCTAGGGTCAATACAAGCCTAGCCATAACAATTCCCTGGCTATTTCTTCCCACATTATTTACTTTCCTGGACCCCTGTCTAGCAGGGCGACTGACGTGATCCCTGGGGTGAATTTCCTTTCTCCCATCCAAACGTCAAGGTTCCTCGTGAAGAGGTCCAAAGAGGCACTCTGCTTGACATGTATGGGCAATCTATTCCAGAGTCTAGGGAGTCTCTGGGTCAGGAACCTATCCCTCCAGCATGTTTTGTTTATTGTGATGACAAGGTTTAGATCCCTGGAGCGTGTAGCTCTGAGGGATTGGGATTTCTTTAAGTGTAGCATGTCCAACAGCTCTGGGTTTGACATGGCCTTGTATGTTAAGCAGAGATCGCCTCTGAGTAGACGATATGCGACAGAGTATAGCTGGAGCTTTTTAAGGCGGTCAGCGTAGGGCATCTGCTTTAGGCCTGTGATTCTTTTAGTGAGGTATTTCTGAGGCCTTTCCAGTTGTTGCAGATGTCTTGAGAGGTACATACCAAATGGGGCGTTGTATTCTATAATGGGTCTAATGAGGGATGAGTACAGTGGGACAATGACCTCCTTTTTTCTGGATGAAAAGCCCTTTGTGATGAGGTGTGCTACATAGAAGGATTTCCTGACTGTTATGGGGATGTGGTTATCGAAGGTGAGACCACTGTCCACCTGTGTCCCTAAGTCTCTTATCACACTTTCTGTGTTTAATGTACTGCCACCTATATGGTAATTCATGGATACATGTTTTTTCCCAAAGGGGATAACAATACATTTCTTGGCATTGAGCTTGAGCCCATGGCTCTGGCACCAAGCATCTGTTTCTGTAAGGCCCTTTTGTAGAGTATCCACGTCATTTGGGGATTTAATAATGGCTCCCAGTTTGCAGTCATCTGCAAACTTTGTTAGCCAGAGTCCCTTAGTGTTGACCTGTACTTCAGAGAAGTAGATGCCAAACAAGAGCGGCCCCAGGACTGAACCCTGAGGTACTCCACTTGCCACTTGTCTGGAGCTGGATTTGGAGTCGGCTACTTTTACAGTGTGGGTTCTATCAGTAAGCCATTTAGCAACCCATTGGGTGACATAGGGATTAATACCCAACTTAGCAAGTTTATCTATGATTCCAGAGTGGGGGATGGTGTCAAAGGCCTTGGCAAGGTCTAGATAGGCTGTGTGGACCACCTTACCCTTGTCCATGGCTCTGGAGACTGACTCAAAGAAGTCAATCAGGTTCAGGAGACAAGATCGGCCCTTCACAAACCCAAACTGGGTGGGGTCCAGTGTTTGAAGGTTGCCAATGTCTTTGTTTATAAGTTCCATGATAATACGCTCCATGGCCTTGCAGATAAGGCTTGTCAGACTGATGGGACGGTAGTTTCCGGGATCCAAGGTGGATCCCCTTGTGGATTGGGATAACTGTAGCTCTGCGCCACTCAGTGGGCATGAAACCTGAGGTGAGGCTATGATTAAACATGACACTTAGGTGAGGTGCCAGTTCATATTGTAGTTCATGTAGTACACAGCCCGGGATGTCATCTGGTCCCATGGATGCTGTATTCTTGGCTTTAGAGAGTGCGTTTTGTACCTGTGTGGCCGTTATTACTGGAATTTGGCAATCTTCCGGTATTGAGATGGGCCATTTAGGGGGTGAGAGGGGGGTGAAGTCGGCACTGAATCGATCTGCCAGTATATTGGCAATATCCTTTGGATCAGTATATTTATTGCCATTCTGTTTTAGCTCAGAGCAGATCTGAGCATTGCCATTTAGATTCTTGACATAGTTATAGAATGCTTTGTGGTTGTCTTTGGAATCTTTGGCAATTTTATTTTCATAACTAGCTTTGGAGGATTTTATGAGGCATCTCAGTTTCTTACTGAGGCTAGTAAGGGAGTTTTTTGCATCCTGGGATTTTCCTCTTTTCTGCAAAAGTTTCTTCCTTTTGTTGTAAAGTTTGTTTATGGCAGGGGACCACCAGATTGGCTTCCTTTTTTGGATGAGAGCATTTTGGTTCTATTTGGGATGGCACGATTCATGCATGAGTGGATGTGCTCGTACAGTGCCTTAGTGTAGGATTCAGCAGTTGAACTTTCAGTTCCCGTCTGCATGGGTGTCATGAAGTTTGTCACTTCTGACTTGAGTAGCATGAAGTTGGCTTTGGAGAAGTTTTTTATGGTGGTTTCTTTACTGGGGGGTGGGGGTGGGATGTGGATGTTAAGGGTGATTAGCTTATGGTCAGACCTGGCCTGTTTTTTGTACAAGGATAGTCTGCCTGGGCTATGGGAGATCTCTTTTATACATTACAAATATGAAGAAATGATGATTAGTTTACAGTTAGAAATTAAAAATTAAAGAAGTTTTAAGTTCATAAGACAAGAGGTAAGAAGGCAAAGGAGTGTATGACTAAGGAAGAATGAAGCACTAAGTGGAAGAAGCAGAGTGGTTAGTGTACAGTGTGGCTGATTAGAAAAGGAAGACAGCAATAGGAGAAAAAAAATCTAGGACAGCTAGCTAACCTGGAGTGTAGTTACAGGACCAGTGCCAGGAACTATATAGAAAGTCTTTTAGTTTGCCTTTGAAGATGTTGGGGGAGGCAACTTGCCTAATGGATATGGGTAGAAAATTCCACAACTTAGAGATATATGTGGAATATAAGGAGTCCCTATAGGAGTTGTGTAATTTTGTCACAATAAGTAGATTACTAAATGTAGAGCGATGTCGCCTTGTAGGACATTTGTCAGGAAAGAATAAGATGATATGAGCTAGTTTAAATTGAAAAAAATGTATATAGTTTGATAATTTGAGACTGTTTGATTTTCTGATGGCTAAACAGTGTTCAGAAGAACAGGGCATATTGGTAGCAAATTTAACAATTTTATTACAGCACTGCCCTAGTTTATGTAGTTGGGATATGTTAATATTAGTGATCATACAAGAGGCTTGTCACAGATTTATAACAAAATCCAAACACAGCAGTAGCATCACTGGCATTAAGATGAGATGGGTTGACAAAACCAGAGGTCTACAGTTGTTGGTCTCCGAGAAGGGGAAAGGGTAGTGGTATGAACAGAAGAAGTAAAGAGGAGTGAATGCATTTACCAGATTATGTGTGACTAGTGGGATGTAGCTATTAAAAGAAGCAAACAGACAGATGGAACTAATTAACTGTTGCACAGGAGCCAATATTAACTTTTAGTGGAATTAATCAATTAGAGCATAGTTGTGTTCTCATTTGTTCCAAAGAAATTACTTGAATGAGTTGCAGAATGCTTGTTTTCAAGAACTTTTCTTAAAGATGCTGGTAGGGTACTTCACTTTATAGTAGCTGTTACACAGGAAGGAAACTTCCTGTAGCATGTGGAAGGAGGAAGAGAAGTAATTCTGACAAGATTAGAAGTTGAAGTAGTCTCAGATTTATAAAGTGAAGTACTTTAAATAGGCAGTTTGAGGAAAATCAGGTAATTTTGTTACATGCCTGCTGAATGTGGTTGAGAAAAGATAATTGTAAACAAGTGAATACTGAAAGTCTTGCAAAGCTCTTTACGATACATTTAATTCTAAACAGGTGCCAGTGGGCATTCTGGTGGCTGAATGGACGATTTCAGATTCTACGTAATATGTCTTGGTCAAGGTTTTAACCCTGACCTCTGGTAACTGTATGAGGTTTGCAATGCCCCCTTATGTGTATCTGTATTGGTTTTCTTTGTGCACTCCAGTTTCGTTCCAGTTACAGATAATACATACACATATATACTTTCATACATATATTATTTAATCATTTACTTTTACCCTTGTGGCACGGATCATAGCTGAGGATCTGAGAAAACCTTTTTACTTACCTGATTAAGAAATAAATTTAAATTAAAAACAAAGTATCCATCCTTTTTGTGATTCTACCAATTGTCATAGCAATATCTTGTTTGAATTGAATTTATTGACTATAATAAGGCTGTTGGAAAGGGGGAGAATCTAGAAATATTCTAGAAGCACTGAGTAAACATTACAAAACTTACTCCTTTTCCAGGGCCAGAATAGTATCTGCTATATCAGTTCTCCAGGGTTTTCTGGGCCTTCCTCCTGCTTCCTCCACCCTTTCTGTCTAAGCATTGCCAATCATTCTACATAACTTTACACTACTGCAACAGTGATCTATTGATGAACCTTGAACAGTTGAGTAAATAAAGTTAGCATAAAAAGAAGTTATGTACTTACCATAACGTTCCAAGTGAGTTGTTCATCTCGCCTTCATTCTTACTGATGGGTTCGCAGCCAATTTCTCAGCTCCGAGTCAGCCTACTACAAAACTCAAGGATTTCAAATAGCTAGAGGCCAAGTCCCTATCCCATGATGCACTTAGAGTTACCTCAGATCTTGTTTGCTGCATATAATAATACCATATGTCATTCTATAACTCCATAAGAGAGAAAGTATAAAAGGGTTGAGTGACCAGGGTTGAGTGATCAGGAAGGATCTAGCATCTCAGTCTTCTGAAAGTCCAGGAGGGGGTAGGAGGGAGGGATGTACGAATGAAGGCGAGATGAACAACTCACATGGAACGTTATGGTAAGTACATAACTTCTTTATGTGAAGTTGTTTTATCTCACCATTCATTCTTACTGAAGGGTAGTGTCCCAAGCACCATCTACCTCGGGTGGCTCACGGGAGTATATTTTTCAGGACCGTGGATCCAAAGGAGGCCCTGTCCCTAGAGGCACTGTCAACTTTGTAATGAGTGAAAGGTATGAGGTTTTGACCAAGTGGCTGCTACACAAATGCTATCAGTAGGAAGCTGGCAGAAAAAGCAGAATATGTAGAAACTGCTCTGGTTGAGTGAGCTTTAATTTTATGCTGTAAGGGCATATTGGCAGCTGAATAAGAAAAGGTGATACAATCAGATAACCATTTAGACAGAGTTGTTTTAGCCACTGGCATACCTTTCCTGGAGTCTGAAAAGGAAACAAAAAGCTGATCTGATTTCCTGAAATCTTTTGTTCTATCCAAATAGAATCTGAGCTGTCTGTGAAGATCATGTTTGTGCAGCATGTACTCTAGATTGTTGGAGTGATTGCGGAAGAAAACTGGCAAATCAGTAATTTGGTTAAGATTAGTTTCAGTGCAAACTTTGGGCAAAAAAGAGGAGTTTGTTCGAAGTGAGACTGTCAGTATGGAAAATCAAATAAGGAGGCTTAATGGACAAGGCTTGAAGCTCTGATGCTCTGCAGGCCGAAGTAATAGCCACTAAAAAGATAGTTTTCCATGACAAAAATTTGAGGTCACATGAGGAAGCTGGTTCAAATGGAGGAAGAAGTATGCAGGAAAGCATAAAATGTAGATTCCATGCGTAATAGTGAGATTTTACACGTGGTCTAATATGAAAGGTCCCTTTAAGAAAGGCTTTGGATAATTTGTGTGACATAATATTCAACCCTTTGAATCCAAGATGAAAATTAGAGATGGCAGCAAGCTGAACATGGACTGTTGCTGCTGCAGCTCCTTTACTGAAGATCATGGTCAAGAATTCTAGTATAGAGGCCATAGGGGCTTGGTAAGGATCAATATTGTTTTTAGAGGCCCATAGAGAAATTTTTTTCCATTTGCTCAGGTATAGCTTCCTCATAGAGGATCTATGAGAAGATAACAGAATTTGCTTCATCTCATTACAAAGGTTATGGAACTTGGCTATGATGGGAATTGCAGCAGCTAAGCTGTCAGCTTCAGGGACTGCAGAAAGGGATGAAGTTCCCCCGAAAAGTGCATCAGAAGGTCCGGAACTGGGTCCAGAATCCAGGGGTCCTCTAAAGGATAAAGTCGAAGAAAGGAGAACCAAATCTGACGAGGCCAATGAGGAGCTATTAGAATGATGGTCCTTCCCAGGGCTTTCGCTTTCTGTAATACCTTGGGCATCAATAGGATTGGTGGGAATGCATAGAGGAGACCCGGGGGCCAATCGTGAATGACTGCGTCCCTTGGGGCTTCTCCCGGAGGGGATATCAGGGCAAAGTAGGTCTGCATTTCATGTTCATGTGACTGGCAAAAAGGTCACAGCAAGGCTGGTCCCACCTGTGGAATATCCTGTCTGCTATTTCTGTCTTAAGGGACCACTCATGAGGCAACAAAATTGCTCTGCTCAGCTTGTCTGCTATCACACTGGATTTCCCCAGGATGTGCTTTGCTAACAGAAAACGCTAGGTGGATATAGCCCACTGCCATACTCTTAGGGCCCTGCGTCAAAGGGGGTATGACCTAGTTCCTCCTTGTTTGTTCAAGTACCAGACCATTGACATGTTGTCCATCTGAATCATAATCGTACCCAGAGGAAGAGAGGCCTGGAAGTACTGCAATGCCAAAAGTACTGCTCTCATCTCTAGGACATTGATATGCAGATGTGTCTCTTGATGGGTGCATGTGCCTTGGGCTGTCCTTCCCTGAAAATGCCCCCCCACCCTATCAGGGAAGTGTCTGTGGTCACTGTGGCAGCTGGTGGGGGTAAAACAAATGGACGTCCTATCGTAACATGAAGTGAGGTCAACCACCACTGAAGATGCTTTATGAAGGAGTTTGTGATCATTGTCATGTGAGACTTGGGGAGCTCTTGGTAAGACCATTGAGTGAACAACAGCCACTGCAGTATCCACATGTGCATACGACCCAGTGGTATGGCCAGAACTGCTGCTGCCATCAAACCTAACAATTTCAGAACTTCTGATGCTGGAGCCTTGTTTTTGATATTAGAATGTGGACCTGCTGACGGAGAAGTAAGACTCTTTCTACTGGAAGTCTTAGCATGGTGGTGGTGGTGTCCAGTTCTGCTCCGATAAAGACGATATGCTGCGATGGTGACAAGGCAGATTTTTCTGAGTTTATTCTAATGCCCAGCTATTGCAGCGTGACAGAGTGGATTCCCTGGCCTGAACGAGTTGATGCCTGGTGGTGGTGGTGAGGAGCCAATTGTCTAGGTATGAAAACACCTGGAATCCTAAACATCACAGGTGAGCCGTGACCACTGCCATGCATTTGGGGAACACTCTGGGGGCTGTAGTGAGACCAAAGGGCAAGGCTTGAAACTGGTAATAACTGGCTCCCAGCCAGAATCGCAGATGATCCCTGGATGGCCTGGCCATTTTTATGTGGTAGTACGCATCCTGGAGATGTATCGAGCACATCCAACTGTCTTTCCCTAAGAAAGAAAGTATCAACTGAAGCGTGCCCATCTGAAACTTCTCTTTCTTTACAGATTTGTTTAGTCTGCTGAGGTCCAATATAGGTCTCCAGTCCCCTGTCTTTTTTGGAACTAAAAAGAATCTTGAGTAAGTTCCGGATCTTGTCTGGCCTACTGGGACTGGTTGGATGACTCTTTCTTAGCAACGTCTGGACCCCTACTGTTGCCTGCTCCCTGTAACTGGGTGGGACGTCTGGGATTTTTCTTGTCGGTGGAGGGGTGTGTGTCGAATGGGATGAAGTATCCTCTGGAAATGATACTTTGTACCCAGTTGTCATTTGTTATTCTGAGCCAGGTGTCTGGGTACAAAGATAAGCGATCCCTGACTGCCTCCAAAGCAGGACAGTCAGGCCTCCTCTCAGGAGCACTGGTAGGGCTTCCCAAAGAAGTGATCACTGTCGCCCTGGTTTTGTGGACCCCCTTGCCGTGTGGGTGGTGTCTTCCATTATTTCCCACTTCTCTGCCCCTGGAGGTGGGTTCACCACTTGTGTCCTGAAAGGCTGCTTGGGCTTTTCGGAACTACATTTTTCCTCCCCTTTGACCCTTGGGATAGGATCTGGTAGGGGTGGAAAAACAGACTCTGGCGGCAGACAGAGTCTTTCCCTCCTGCTCACACCTGGTCAAAGTTTTCTCAACTTTGGGCCTGAAAAGGAATGAGCCATCAAAAGGGGTATTCACAAAGGATGACTTAAAGGGCTCTACAAAGGAACACAAGCGCATCCAGGAGTGTCTCCTAAGAGCAACTCCTGTACCCACTATCCTGCTCGTTCCATCAGCTGCATATGAAATGAGGCAAATGGACAAGTTAATAATGGAGTTGAGGGTAACAAGCTGGGAGGCAACTTTGTCTGTAGCTCCTGCAGCTACTGTATCCTGAAAAGTATCTCCAAGCTCTTTAAGGAGATCTCTTTGTAGTCTCATAAAATGGGTTAAATAGTTAAGCGAACAAAGTGCAAAGGTCGCTGAACTAAACATGTGCTTCCCATATCTATCCATGATCCTGGAGTCTCTGTTAGGAGGATGGATAAATGAGGACGTTTCAAACATTTCCTTTTTGGTGGGTGCCACCACCACCATGGCATCAATGGGCACACCTATGGTCAAGAAGGATTTATCCTGGGGGACAGAAATGAACTTATTAGGCCTCCTAGGGACAGGCACCATGGTGTCCGGAGACTCCCACACCCTTCGTGAGACCAGCTGCATAAGCCCATCGAAGGGTGAAGACACCCAAGAGGTGGAGGGCTGAGACCTGAAAGCCTTCAGGATAACCGACTCGTCCTCAGTAGGGTTGGTGGACTGCCAGTCACCCCTCTGCCTAAGTATTTCAAGTATCTCTGCAAATGAGATATCCTCAGAGAGGGACCGTGGGGACCCTTCTGATTCATCCAAGTCAGTATCAGATGTTAGGGACTCCTGAGGGGCGTCTAAATGTTTCCTCTTACACACTCTCTTCCTAGGAACCTCCTCAGTGGGAACTTCTGGTGAGGTCTCGGAAGAGCATGGGCCACCCAATGGGGCTTCCTGAAGATCTGCTGTGCTTTGCTAGGATCTGTGAGGCAGAAGCAGACACAGGCACTTTAGGAGATGAAGAAGCCAGACCTGAGGCTGAGGATGTCTTGGGAGACATAACTCTCCTCATGGCTTCGAAGGCACCCCTTCTTCGATGAGAAGGGACTGACGGATCCGAGGAAACCATCGATACCCCTGGCACTGGGACAGTGGGCTCCGAGTCTGAGGTAGGAGACAAGCTCATCTGAGCCAAAGCCCCAAGGGGCAGAGTCGGCACCAACAAGTCGGTTTGACTATCCTCCCCGGACCCGACCAGAGAGTGCCGGCTCCTAGAGTCCTTGATCAGTGCCGAGGACATCAGAGTGAACGGAACTGAAGACACTGGAGCAGGCATCGGCTCCGAAGGCTCCACAATCATCAAGTCCAACTCCTCCAGCTCCAAAGGACCGGTATGGGTCGGAGGAGGAAGAGTTATAGCTGGCATAAGGGTCTTTGGCTCCAAAGCTGCCTGGGTCAGAGCCAATAATTTTGCAAAAGCCGGTGCCTGTAAAAGCTTCTGCACCACCTGATCCACATACAAATCTGAAAGGCTAACAGAATACCGAGAAGAATGGATCGATGGTACCGACTCAAGTAGCGGAGATTTTGGAGTTTCGGATACCGGTTCCAAAACAAGGGACCGGCTCCGAAACGAAAAGACAGTCGGCTCCGACACCTGTGGAGCCAATGTCACAGACCTCTTTGACTTTTTTGAATCCACAGAAGTCTTGTAGGACTTTGAGGACTTACTAGATCCATCCTGGTCACTCAAAGCCTCCTGGAAAGAAGGTTTCAACAAACCCCTGTCAATAAGTTTCCTCTTTCTCTCTTGGAGAACCCGAGAGGAAAAGGAATGGCATATGGAACATGTTTCTTGTAAGTGCAAGGCTCCAAAGCAGTAGACACAATTGACATGGCAGTCAGTAAGAGACATCTTCTGCCCACATTTAGGGCATTTTTTTAAACCCTGACATAGGGTGTTTGTCCTTGTCATCAGCCATGACAGAAATGGACACACCCAACAACAACAAATATAAAATAGCCTTCTAATAGAAAACAGGATAACATGATGTATCTTTTGACTACAGCCTCATCTTTTCAGGCAAGAAAGCTCTGAATTTTGATGTCCTTGCAACCTACTTGTATCAGCATATTGTCATGCTTCAGAGGACTTATGATGTGTCAGAAAGGCACCTAAAAGGTTTAGTATACTGGCCAGACATTCAATATCCTTGACAAGATACATCTCATATAAATTTATGCTACTGCAAGAGTGATTTATTCAAATTATGTTAAATTTACTAACACAACTATTCTTCTCTGAGACTAATAATGCTTAAAGTGATTTGTTACAGTTTTTTAAAGTGTTCTGCTTTTGTTTTGCATTTATTGCAATAACATTATCAATTACTGTAGTGGCAACTGTTATATGTATTTTCTTTGATAGAATTATTTATTTCCTAGCTGAAACTATCAAGAGAGAGAGATTTTGTTGGCAATCTGGAAATCTGCACCCTCTCTAAGCATACCATGTTACATTAACAGTGCTAGAGAAGAGCTGGAAATAATGAAGTGTGGCACACTGTTTTCATAGACCAACATTTTTTTTTTCTAGGCTTTAACTGTTGCAACAAAATCGGTGTAATGCAGTTACATTCAGTTTTGTAATGTTATACTGTTTTACAGAACTCTACTTTTCGAGGAGTTATCGTTAAGTTTGTGCAATGCTGAAATAAGTTGCATTTGTTTGTTGTACTGCTGTCAGCATCATACTTGTTGCAGCTCATTTTTAAAACTGACATGAACAGTGTGTTTTGTTTCTGTGGAAATAGTTACTCATTAATGTATTGTTTTTAGCTGTCTAATCCAAGATATGATGTGTAAACCCAGACACACACACACACAACATACTACTATTGCTTACTTCATACAGGACTCCCATGTACACATCACAGTCTATCTACTCCCAGCACTATTATCATTCCACCTTCTCTGTGTAACCTTCCAAATAGTTTCAGGAATAATCCTTTGTTTCCTAGTAAACTGTACCACATACCTGTCCTACAGTTTTATAGGTTCATAGGTAGGTACTAGGCTATCGGCCCAAGGGCCTATGTAAGCCTAGCCAGCAAGGTTCCATAGCTTACGCCACCCAAGAAAGTTATTTTCCTGTGCCACTGTCGAGCAGAGACACAGAAGTGATCCCTGGGGTGTATTTCCTATTTCCCATCCACTCATCAAGACTTTTCTTGAAGAGTGCTAATGAAGAACTTTGCTTGACATAGATGGGTAGCTTGTTCCAGAGTATAATAATTCTCTGGGACAGGAATCTATCCCTCCAGCATGTCCTGTTTATTGTGGTGACAAGGTTTAGGTCCCTAGAGCATGTAGCTCAGAGGGATTGGGATTTCTTTACGTATAGCATGTCCAACAGCTCTGGGCTTGACATAAATTTATATGTTAGGCAGAGATCACCTTGGAGTAGGCGATATGCTATGGAGTAAAGCTGGAGTTTTTTGAGGCGGTCAGTGTAGGGCATTTGCTTGAGGCCAGTAATCCTCTTTGTGAGGTACTTCTGTGGCCTTTCCAGCTGCTGCAGATGTCTTGTGAGGTACATTCCAAAAGGGGCATTGTACTCTATAATGGGTCTAATGAGTGACGAGTAGAGGGGAACAATGACTTCTTTTTTCCTGGATGAGAACCCTTTTATGATGAGGTGTGCCACTTAGAAGGACTTCCTGACTACTGTGGCGATGTGACTATCAAAGGAGAGACTACTGTCCACATGGGTCCCAAGGTCTCTTTTCACACATTCGGTGTTAAGTAGATTGCTGCCTATGTGGTAGTTACACTACATTTTTTTCCAAAAAAAAAAAAACAGTTCACATTACGTTCAAAAGAACTGAATTAATGGTTCAAATTTTACTCCACTGTATATATGCTTGTGCGTGTGTGTGTGTGTGTGTGTGTGTGTGTGTGTGTGTGTGTGTGTGTGTGTGTGACAATGTGTAAGACAGCTTTTTTGAGGATCTTTATATTGCTCATTCAAAATTTCATATTCTTAGTTAATTTTCAAACAGATTCACAGCATTTACTAACTTCTTCCCCTACATTCCAAACCAAAAACACTTTACCCATAAACATACTGATACACAAAACATTAACAAAAGTAGCAGTGCACTGCTGTGAACCAAGAGTGATAACTTTAATGAAACCACAAAATATGAGTAATGCACTCACCAGTTCAGAAAAAGCACATATTTCATTTAGTAATCAACAGCAAAAAATATTCATTACGTCCTAGGAGAACTCATACTATGCAGGATTCCCTAAATTTATTTTTAATGTATGTATGTATCTACTGCTTTTGTTGACTGTGAAAGTCTGACTGGGTATAAAACTACTTTTCAGCAGTGGCCTGGGGGAGAAAAGCTCCTCAACATACAGAGAAAAAGTAACATACATACATACATATATAGTGTGATAAATTATATGAGCATATGATAATGAGAAAGACAATGGTTGTCTGAGCGTATAATAGTGAGAAAACAAAACCACTAACAATATACATATAAACAGTATGCACCTCAGCACAACAATAAATAGGACATGCTGGAGGGATAGATTCATATCCTAAAGGCTTCCCAAGCCCTGGAATACAATCTCAGTTCATGTTAGGCAAAGCCCCTCGCTGACCCTTTTCAAGAGAAATCTTGATGAGTGGATGGGAAATCATAAATTTGCACCTGGGATCACTTCTGTGGCTCTGCTGATCAGAGGCTCAGGAATCTAGTCTAAAAGGGTGGCGAAAGCCAACACATTCTGGCTAGACTTATAAATGCCCTACGGCAGATAGCCTAGTATCTACCTATGAACCTATAATCATAATTCAGGTAATAAGAGGACATGAAAAATCATTCAAAGGTAGATCAGAATAAGTATTTACATTAACAAAGATTAGATCCATAGTATTTTGTAACAAAGAAAAAATTCAAGACAGTCAAACTCAATACAGACTGTAAAAAAAAAATCGAACAGCAATAAAACTAACTAGAAACTCTATTAACATACGTTAAGTGTTTTTATCCCTTGCCATGGGACTTCATCAGAAAGTTTAGTTAAAACACAATTAATTTAAGTAGTTCTGTGTAAGTAACACATGACCGAACTCAATAAAGCCTAACCTAAAATCAGTTAACAAATCAGTATGCTCACTGAAATGCAATACTAGCAATTAAAAAGATATTTAAGAATATATATATACATATTTTACCATAGCTTTTAAAATATTTCGTAGAATATTCTTAAACAAAAAAAACAAAAAACAAAAAAATAAATAAATATATATATATATATATATATATATATATATATATATATACATGTGTGTGTGTGTGTATATAATACATATATATATATATATATATAAATAAAATCACCACCTAAAGTTTAGAAACTCGTAACTTTAAAACACTGCTAATGGGCAACATGTCATTTAAACCAAGGAATGCATTAGATTCCAATTGCAATTGCCATAACAGTTCCCTCTATTCAAGCCTCTGTTCCCAGGATCCACCTCATACATTGGGGATAACTTGTTCCAACACAAAAATAAAAATAATTTATTATTTGTACATAATAATTTATGCTTGTAAACAGCTTTATTTTCAATTAAGTTTCTTATATCATAGTGATGTTCATAGATAAGCTTCTTTAAAGAGCTTTCAGTTTTGCCCACGTAGAAGAAATGGCAGCAGTCACAATAAATAAGATATACTACTTTAAAATAATTACAATCACATTTTAGAGAAGTTTAAATTGATAATTATTACTTTTAAATTTTTTACCAAACACACATATATCCTATGTGATTCCTGGGATTTTCTTAGAGTTATAAAGCAATAATTTTACCATGAAAAATGGTTATTGGTTACAATAGATTTTAGTAATCTTTTCTCCTGCATACCCATTTTATTGGCCTTGAATGGTTTTGGAAAGCTTGTGCAACATGTGTGGATATATCCAATAGCCAAGCCAATATTTTAGCTGACTTCATGGAAGTTATATTACACAAAAATTTCCTTTACTATGAAGGTAAATATTATAATAAACAACTTTCCAGAGTAGGAATGGGTGTGGCTTGTGACCCCCCCCCCCCTTTACACCAACACTGTTCTTTGGCAATAGGAAAATAATCATGCTTTTGTGTCAGACTATATGCGATTTATTAAAACCTATTTTCACTTTTTAGATGACAAATTCCTTATATGGGAAGGAACTGTGTTAGATTTACAATATTTCATTTTTTTAAACACTTCAACTGTACTTCTAAAATTTACATATGCTTACTCTACTGAGAAGATTAACTTTAGTTATTATACTTACTAAGGAAAACATAAGGAAATGCTTCATTTCACTTTTGTACAGAAAACCTACTTATTCTAACACCTTCCTGCATTTTAGTAGTAACCATCCTCTACCACAGAAAAAAATAAATCCTTGTAAAAGGCCAAATGGTCCATATCTCGAGTAGTTTGAAGTGATGAACACTTCTCCCTTGAAAGTGACAAACTCACTGAGATGTTTGCCAAAAAAGAATACCCCTCAAAACTACTCAGATAAAGGTAGAAGTTTGTAAAAAAATGAAGTGATAAATTTTCCCCACTGCTAGGTTTAGGTCCCCAGGCTATATTGGGTCCTCATGATGTTGCTTTTGACAACAATTTTGATCAGACTCTGGAAATCAAATATGCCCCACATATCAATGTGATAAAACAAATTATGATTAATAATTGGAAAGTTATCACATGCAGAACACTAGGCGAAGGACCTCAGTTTGTCTACCAAAGGGATTTTAACCTTAAAGAAAGGATGGAATCAACCACTGCATGTAAACCTTTTACATCTTCTAACCAGTTACCAACAGGTAAGACAAACTGTGGTTCGTGCACACAGCATAAATATATTCACCTTGGTGATACTTTAAAAGTACTGATTATCAATTTCAACTTCACTACAAATGAGACTGTAATTCTTCTAAAGTAGTTAATCTGTTATGGCAATTGCGATTGGAAGCTAATTCATTCCCCAATTTAAATGATATGTTGAACATTTGCAGTGTTTTAAAGTTATGAGCTTCCAAGCTTTAGGTGGTGATTTTATATATATTTTATTCATATATATATATTTTTAAAAATATTCTATAAAATATTTTAAAAGCCATGGTAAAATATGTATATATATTCTTAAATATCATTTTAATTGTTAGTATTGTATTTCAGTGAGCAAACTGATTTAATTGACTTTAGGTTAGGATTTGAGTTCAGTCATGTGTTGCTTATACAGTACTACTTAAATAGTCAGCTATATTCTGATAAAGTCCCGCGACAAGGGAAGCAGCACATGACTGAACTCAACAAATCCCAACCTAAAATCAATTAACAAACCAGTTAGCCTGATGAGTCTGATATGTAAAGCTATGGAGCACATCATCATGGACCTGATTAACAAAGATATAGGAAATCTGCAAACTCTAGACTCCATGCAACTTGGCTTTATGAAAGGGAGATCATGCCTGCTCGAATTGGTTGACTTCTTTGAGTCAGTCACCAGGGCTGTGGTTGTAGGTAAGGCAGTGCATATAGCCTACCTCGATCTGGCTAAGGATTTGATACCATTCCTCACTCAGGAATTATTGATAAACTCACCAAACAAGGCATCAAACCCTACATCACTAGGTGAGTTGCAAACTGGCTCACAGATAGAACACACAGTGTGAAAGTAGCGGATTCCAAGTTAGACTGCTGACCAGTCACTAGTGGAGCCCCACAGGTATCGGTCCTGGATCCTCTCCTGTTCAGCATCTACTTCTCAGCAGTCCAGGCCAACACAAAGGGACTCTGGCTGACTAAGTTCGCCGACGACTGCAAACTGGGAGCCATTATTAACTCCCCAAGTGATGCATCTACAGAAAGGCCTCACTGAGACCAATGACTGGTGTCGAAACCATGGCCTTAAGCTTAACACCAAAAAATGTGTCATCATCTCCTTTGATAAAAACTCAGTTCCCACTAATTACCACATCGAGGGGAGCCCACTGAATACTGAAGGCGTTATAAGAGATCTGGGGACACAGGCTTGACAGCAACCTCTCCTTCGACTACCAAATTGCCACTGTGGTCAGAAAGTCCTTCTATGTGGCACATCTCATTACCAAGAGTTTTGCATCCAGGAAGAAAGAGGTCATTCTCTCTCTCCACTCTTCCCTCATTAGACCAATCATCGAGTATAATGCCCTATTTGGCATGTACCTCGCTGGACACCTGCAACAGCTGGAGAGGCCACAGAAGTACCCACAAAGAGGATCCTAGGCATTAAACACATGTCCTACACAGACGGACTCAAAAGACTCCAGCTATTCTCTGTCTCATATCACCTACTTAGAGGTGATCTCTGCTTGACTTACAAAGCCATGTCTGACCCAGCTCTGTTAGAAATGCTACATTTAAAGAAATCCTAATCCCTCCGCACCACATGCTCCAGAGACCTCAACCTCATTACCACAATCAACAGAACATGCTGGAGGGACAAGTTCCTCACTCAGAGACTGCCCATGCTCTGGAATAGACTTACCATACATGTCAAGCAGAGCACCTCACTGTCCCTCTTAAAGAGAAATCTTGATGAGTGGATGGGTAATAGAAAGTTCACCCCGGGGATCACTCCATTGGCTCTACTTGATAGAGGCACTGAGAACTAAGGTCGGGTGGCATGATGCCAGGGAACTTCTTTGGGCTAGGCTTGTAAAGGCTTCAGGGCCATTAGCCTAGTACACACCTATGAACCTATGAAAGCACTTAATATAAGTTAAGAGTTTCCATTTGTTTTACTGCTGTTTGATTTTTTTTACAGCCTGAATTGAATTTGGACTATTTTCATTTTTTTCTTGGCTACTAGTTCTTTTACTCTAGACACTCATCGTTTTGTTGGTTATCCGTAGTATTTTATAATAGTAGAACAGTGGTAAAGTGAACTGTCATAGCAATGTAAAGATGAGAGTATGGTACAATGTATGTGTCCAAATAGTACAGGATAAGATAGACGATTACCGTCTAACAGTCATTTTACAGCATTATTTCACTATGGTACTGGATCTTAACACTGCTGTCATTTGAACTTCCTGCTGAATTCAAATAAGAGTAATCCTTGTAAGAATTTAAAATTCTAATATTAGAAATTAAACCAAAAACTTGGATATCACTGCTTTCACTAAAAAAAAAATCTCAGTCCTTAGAACTGCTTACATGCTTTGAACGGACAGCATTAGTGGAATAGTTTAAGAAGAAAACGATGAGTGCACCATGGGCTGCAACGTGGTATCCAGTAAAATATCACCAAAACTTCATAAAAAATCCAATGGTTCACATTTATTATAAAAACAAACAAAACAAACAGGAGAACTGCAGTAAAATGAGCGCTTTCGCGTTGCACGTCAACGCTTCATCAGACATAAATGCAGTAAAACCACCCCACCCTAAATACAAAAAGCATCATGACATCACAACTTTAATTAGTGTAAACAGCCAAACAATGCAGAGCATTTCATTAAAATTGAAAGGTTGGATTCAGTGCTTGAGAGGTCTAGATGTTAAGAAGGGCTTAATGGAAAACCTGTCATTAAGCCCAAACCTGTGGGCTTGTAATTTCAGGATCCATTTGCCTTCTCTTTCTTCTGTTTTGTTTTTAAAATTACCCAATCTGCTGTTTTTAACAACCAATTCTAAAACCTGAAATTTAAAATTATGTGTATTACCAAGTTCCACTACGTGTTTCGCCAGAGCATTCAAGATATTACCTCTTGTGATGGCATAAATGTGCTCTCTAACACGCTCCCTTAGCGACCTAGTCGTCATACCAACATAAAATTTGTGGCATAGTTGACACTCAGCTACATATATTAGGTTCACAGATCTACAAGTGGCATGATGTTTGAATGGGTATTTCATGTTGGTGACAGGATGTATAAAGCTATTGGAAGTGTAAATGTATTTACACTGATTACAAGTATGACAAGGAAATGTGCGTATTTTGTGAGACAAATGTGTATTGGAATGGCTCTTATCATAGCATAACAGCATATTGAGTGAAGACATGTTCCTGTAAGCCACCCTAGGTCTAACATCAACCAATGATCTGATTCTCTCATCGATCATTAAAATACCCCAATGTTTATTGAGGACATCCAGGATGTAGTTATTCCTGTTGGTATATGGAATAACAATCCTGTTAACAGTGTCACTTTTTCTGTTCACAGAATGTTGTGGATGACCATTAAGTCTATTGATCAAAGGTGCTCCTTCCTGTGATCTGCGACGATCACCCATTGAGATGGCATCATATACATGCTTCTTCTCATAACCCCTGGATAAAAAGTTCTTGGCCAAATTGTCTTTATGTTTAAAATATGCTGTTGGTTGTGATGTTAACTTGGATACTCTAACTGTTTGATTGGTGATGATGTTCCTATGTATATGCTTGGGATGCATACTCTCCCGATGTAATAAATTGTTCCTCCAACAGGCCTTCCTGTGGAGTTCAGTATCAAAGCCATGGGGACCCTTAATAACCTTGACATCAAGGAAATCAATACTATCAGGGGAATGAGTGCATTCAAAACTGAGAAAATCAGTAGTATGGTTAAGATGTGACACAAAGGCCAAAAGCTGTTCTACTGTGCCTCCCCACAGAAAAAACACATCATCTACAAATCTGTTGTAGAATTTTATGTAGCCAATATATTCAGAATTTTTATTCAAGAAAAATAAACTCTCCCAATGTGCCAACACCAAGTTGGCATAGGCGTTGGCACATGGGGTTCCCATTGCCACGCCTTTGATTTGCAAGAAATATTTATCATTATAGCAAAGGACATTATTGTGAAGAACAATCTCAAGGAGTGACAGATGTCTATATATCATATGTCCAGACAAGTTATTATTTACTAACATGCTTCTGACAAAATCCATGCCCGTGGTATTGGGAATGGATGTAAAAAGAGACTTCACATCTAAAGTCACTAATAAGTCATCCTTGTTGAAAGAGGAAGAACAACTGTGTATTGCCAAATTATTGAGAAAATTAGTGGTGTCCTTTAGGACATGTTGAACCTCATTAATAACTGGTTTAAATGCCTTGTCAAGGTATATAGAGGATGGTTCAGTCAACCAGCCGCGACTAGATACCATAGGTCGCATAGGTGGATCCAGTTCGTTCTTATGGATTTTGGGGAGACCCCTAAACGAAGGAACCAGAGGGTTGTCAATCACAAAATAGGTGTAAAGATCCCTATCAATAGTATTTGTTAATAACAAGTCATATAAATTGGCATGTACACCTTTGATCAAATCATTGAGATCATAGTTAGATATTGGTAAATATGTTCCATCATCTAAGAGCATGGTCTTCATTTTACTGGAGTAGTGCAAACTATCCATGACAACGATGGCACCGCCTTTATCGGCTTGTCTAATGACAATGGCCTCATTGTGTCTTAAACTGTCAAGAGCTTCTTTCTCACTGAATGTTAAATTGAAAAAATGACATTTAGCATTCTTATTATTGTATAGCTCGAACAAATCCCTCTCAACAGCTTGTTCAAAAGCATCTAACAATGGATGTTGCTGAGGAATAAAAGCAGATGGTTTCTTAAATAGTGTAAACTTCTCATTGCCAACACCTTCATTTTGCCCATAAATCATCTTCAAGGCTATATTTCTAGTGAATAATTTAACATCCACAATGATGTCAGTAATATCATTACAGGTGGATGGGATAAAACCCAGCCCTTTATTCAAAACAGCTAACTCATTAGCGTCTAAAACATAATTTGAAATATTCACTACTAAACTTTCAGTCATTGCTGACTCATTAGAAAAGTCATTCAAGTCTTTATTTTCTGTACCTTCTTGGTGAACGTGGAGTTGTCGTCTATGTTCTTCCTCTTGAGGGCTCTGCCCTGAGGCGACCAAGTTCTTTTTTCGAATGGTCTGAAGGGTAGGGGAAAAGAAGGTGAACCATCCCCTAAAGCAAACAACTCGTCTTCAGTTTGAATGACAAAAGAATCAATGGGAAGCTGTTTCTTACGCACATCATGGTTCTTGATGTTAGGAGTATCTGTAGCTGCAACGATAGCAGTATCAATGTCTCGACCGACGTGAACTTGTGCTTCCACCACTAACAAGTTCGAATGAGGAACCACTGAAGAACTATGCACATCGGCAACTGAAGTATCGTCGTGATGGAGTCCAGTGGCGCCTTGAGATGATGTCATCGCGGTGGAGACACCCATGTCGGCTACACGGTGTTTGTCCAGTGTCCTAACGGACTTGCTAGTTAGATCAGTTCGAGAATTATTATTATCCTTAGGCCATGAAAACACCTCGGATTTACTGAAATCAAGAAAGTCTCTTTCGAGCTTTGAAGACATTTAATATCCAAGGACGATGTCATGTGCTTCAAATCATTGTATAAAGTGTCTAAATGATCAATGTGTAGCAACTTAGATAAGTCATCCTGTAAGGTTTTAATGTCTACTTTTAAATCACCAATAATCTTGTCATAATGACTACTTTTCCGCCAGGACATGGCAGCTAAACCTACTGAACAAATGCTAATTTCTGGAAGAGAGAGGTCTTTCAACCTTGATGGCATCGTTGACATTTGTCAAACAAACTGAAGATGAGTTGTTTGCTTTAGGGGATGGTTCGCCTTCTTTTCCCCTACCCTTCAGACCATTCGAAAAAAGAACTTGGTCGCCTCAGGGCAGAGCCCTCAAGAGGAAGAACATAGACGACAACTCCACGTTCACCAAGAAGGTACAGAAAATAAAGACTTGAATGACTTTTCTAACGAGTCAGCAATGACTGAAAGTTTAGTAGTGAATATTTCAAATTATGTTTTAGACGCTAATGAGTTAGCTGTTTTGAATAAAGGGCTGGGTTTTATCCCATCCACCTGTAGTGATATTACTGACATCATTGTGGATGTTAAATTATTCACTAGAAATATAGCCTTGAAGATGATTTATGGGCAAAATGGAGGTGTTGGCAATGAGAAGTTTACACTATTTAAGAAACCATCTGCTTTTATTCCTCAGCAACATCCATTGTTAGATGCTTTCGAACAAGCTGTTGAGAGGGATTTGTTCGAGCTATACAATAATAAGAATGCTAAATGTCATTTTTTCAATTTAACATTCAGTGAGAAAGAAGCTCTTGACAGTTTAAGACACAATGAGGCCATTGTCATTAGACAAGCCGATAAAGGCGGTGCCATCGTTGTCATGGATAGTTTGCACTACTCCAGTAAAATGGAGACCATGCCCTTAGATGATGGAACATATTTACCAATATCTAACTATGATCTCAATGATTTGATCAAAGGTGTACATGCCAATTTATATGACTTGTTATTAACAAATACCATTGATAGGGATCTTTACACCTATTTTGTGATTGACAACCCTCTGGTTCCTTCGTTTAGGGGTCTCCCCAAAATCCATAAGAACGAACTGGATCCACCTATGCGACCTATAGTATCTAGTCGCGGCTGTTTGACTGAACCATCCTCTATATACCTTGACAAGGCATTGAAACCAGTTATTAATGAGGTTCAACATGTCCTAAAGGACACCACTAATTTTCTCAATACTTTGGCAATACACAGTTGTTCTTCCTCTTTCAACAAGGATGACTTATTAGTGACTTTAGATGTGAAGTCTCTTTTTACATCCATTCCCAATACCACGGGCATGGATTTTGTCAGAAGCATGTTAGTAAATAATAACTTGTCTGAACATATGATATATAGACATCTGTCACTCCTTGAGATTGTTCTTCACAATAATGTCCTTTGCTATAATGATAAATATTTCTTGCAAGTCAAAGGCGTGGCAATGGGAACCCCATGTGCCAACGCCTATGCCAACTTGGTGTTGGCATATTGGGAGAGTTTATTTGTCTTGAATAAAAATTCTGAATATATTGGCTACATAAAATTCTACAACAGATTTGTAGATGATGTGTTTTTTCTGTGGGGAGGCACAGTAGAACAGCTTTTGGCCTTTGTGTCACATCTTAACCATACTACTGATTTTCTCAGTTTTGAATGCACTCATTCCCCTGATAGTATTGATTTCCTTGATGTCAAGGTTATTAAGGGTCCCCATGGCTTTGATACTGAACTCCACAGGAAGGCCTGTTGGAGGAACAATTTATTACATCGGGAGAGTATGCATCCCAAGCATATACATAGGAACATCATCACCAATCAAACAGTTAGAGTATCCAAGTTAACATCACAACCAACAGCATATTTTAAACATAAAGACAATTTGGCCAAGAACTTTTTATCCAGGGGTTATGAGAAGAAGCATGTATATGATGCCATCTCAATGGGTGATCGTCGTAGATCACAGGAAGGAGCACCTTTGATCAATAGACTTAATGGTCATCCACAACATTCTGTGAACAGAAAAAGTGACACTGTTAACAGGATTGTTATTCCATATACCAACAGGAATAACTACATCCTGGATGTCCTCAATAAACATTGGGGTATTTTAATGATCGATGAGAGAATCAGATCATTGGTTGATGTTAGACCTAGGGTGGCTTACAGGAACATGTCTTCACTCAATAGGCTGTTATGCTATGATAAGAGCCATTCCAATACACATTTGTCTCACAAAATAGGCACATTTCCTTGTCATACTTGTAATCAGTGTAAATACATTTACACTTCCGATAGCTTTATACATCCTGTCACCAACATGAAATACCCATTCAAACATCATGCCACTTGTAGATCTGTGAACCTAATATATGTAGCTGAGTGTCAACTATGCCACAAATTTTATGTTGGTATGACGACTAGGTCGCTAAGGGAGCGTGTTAGAGAGCACATTTATGCCATCACAAGAGGTAATATCTTGAATGCTCTGGCGAAACACGTAGTGGAACTTGGTAATACACATAATTTTAAATTTCAGGTTTTAGAATTGGTTGTTAAAAACAGCAGATTGGGTAATTTTAAAAACAAAACAGAAGAAAGAGAAGGCAAATGGATCCTGAAATTACAAGCCCACAGGTTTGGGCTTAATGACAGGTTTTCCATTAAGCCCTTCTTAACATCTAGACCTCTCAAGCACTGAATCCAACCTTTCAATTTTAATGAAATGCTCTGCATTGTTTGGCTGTTTACACTAATTAAAGTTGTGATGTCATGATGCTTTTTGTATTTAGGGTGGGGTGGTTTTACTGCATTTATGTCTGATGAAGCGTTGATGTGCAATGCGAAAGCACTCATTTTACTGCAGTTCTCCTGTTTGTTTTTATAATAAATGTGAACCATTGGATTTTTTATGAAGTTTTGGTGATATTTTACTGGATACCACGTTGCAGCCCATGGTGCACTCATCGTTTTCTTCTTAATCTATTGGACTGTTGATGAGAGTGCTTCACCTGGCGGTATTTGGTTTTTATGCTGCTAGCATTAGTGGAATGCCTAACATAACATAAAAGCTCAGGAGGTATTCCACAGATAATTCAAGGGAAGCGGAGCATCACAGAATGAAAAATAACTGACAACAGTTAAGGCAAAACCACAGAAGGAGGCATTACAACAATAAAACAACCCCAAAGATAAGAATAGTGATAAATCACTTTAATCATCCTTATATTGAAAGAGTGTGGTAGTAGTACAGTGTTATGACATGCAGTTCAAAGATACAGGAAATAGTATTGTGACAAGCAAACCATATCTCTCAACTGTCCTGTTTTTAATGGAATGTCCAGATTTTTGCTGCATCATATTTTGGTCTGTGCCTCATAAAATCTGTGGTTTTCTGGCAAATCAATGAGGACTGAGACCACTAAATAATGACATACATTTGATCTTCTGACTCCATATCCTTCAGTAAAATGTAAGCTAACCCCAATCCTGTTATTCTTGCAATTTGATAAGTTTTTAAGAACAGTATTTAAAATCTGTCTCAATTTTTGGGCCTCTCTCCCAATTATTTTAGGATTTGTCCAGATTTCTTGCACGAAGTTGCACTAAGAAGTTGAGAGGTATGAAACAGACAGCCCTGTGACACACTTCAATGAACTGTTGGGGTGGTGAGAGCATCTTCTTACAAAACATGTGTAGCTCACGTTCCTATAAGTAATAGTCTTTTAACTAAATACCATGAAATCATAAAATAGGTTACTGCTTCAAAGTCAACAGGAAATGATAGCCTGGCAATGAGATCAGTGCAAATCTGGACAGAACATCAGTGCCTGTATTTATTTATTTACTCACTCACTTACTAGGACAGTACAATTGGATAAAAATCCTACTTTCAGTGGAGGTTCAGGGACAAAAGCTACATTTGCAAAGTGTCTGCAAATGTACATTATAGACATAATAGTATATTAACAATAACAGTAACAAAAAGGTCTTGTGAAGTAGTAGCAACTTTTTTTAAAGATGCCTCTTTGGATAAAGTTGCTTGGAAAGCAGGTAATACATGAAGCACAAAGTATTAATTGTTTGAAGCTATGTATGAGTGGAGTTGGTGTAAGATGTTTGCTAAGTAGTGTGGCTCTTAAAAGAGATAATCTTTTTTTAATTAAAAAATGGCAAATAAATTCTGGATGCAAATAATGAACCAGTCATTGAGAGCACATAAAAACCATAAGAATGAATCAATAAGGAGCAAAGGATGCATAGACCCAATAATAGGAGATGCCTGGCTACATGGCATAGAAGAATAATGCTCTAGGACTCAGATGACCTGAGTCCAGCTAGTGGCACAGGCACTACATAAACTGGATGGGGTGGATGGGAGTGTGTGACTGTTGTTGGCTTGTCCATCCTGGGGGTGAAGGGGTTGGCTAGTACTGCCTCTGTACTGGGTTAAGGGTAGTAGCAGTACAAGGTAAAATCCAACAGCTGTCAGTAAATTGTGGACAAGGTGCCATGCACAGTAAGCCATAGCTAGGACTGGGCATGCACCGTAATATGTATATGTAAAGTGCCAGCATTAGTTGCTGTCCTGTCCACTACTAAAGAGAGCAGGGAGGTGCTCAAAAATGAAAAATCCCTTATGGCTGCTTGTAGGATGACTTCCTTTGAATGGCTTTTACAGCATGGAGGAGCAAACAGGCTGATTGCCTGTCTCTGTAAATGGAAAATAAATGGAACAATGGGACATGCAGGGCTGTTGACTGACAAATAGTGGTAGTGGGGATGAATCTTAAAATATATTTCTATTACAAATAATAGTTTGAAATGTAATATAACATGAGTTCACTAGGTGAGTGGTCCTTGGAAAGCTGCATCAGAAGAAAGTAGATTTCCTATCACTTGGAATAAAAGAGAGTGGTCATAAATGTTACTACATTTGATTATATGTTTGAGGTCCTTCTTGGTAAAGTGACAGGTATTGGAACTAACATTTCCATAAAACAAGTGGTGTGGTCACACAGTATTAGTGAATCTTCTACTGAGAGCTGTTGCTGATTTGTTTAAGCCAAATTAATGTATGCTAAAGTACAGTTGTGCACACTTACCATAAATGTAGATGTTCGAGTGTATTCACTGTTGCAGTCATCACATTTGTGTTATCTGCCTGCAGGTAACCCTCAGCTGGCCTGAATACCAGAGTCTTGGGATTTCTGCATCGGATACAGCCACTTCTTCCATGACGTCAGGGGTATAAAACATGCAGCTGATGCCATTATATCAGTTTTTCTTGCCCTAGATGTCAGGAACCCCCAAAATATGAAGCAATTATATGGTGTGGAACACCCCCAGCAAAAAGAAAATACACATAGTATAAGATATGCCAAACCAAAAAGGATAGTTGCAAGCAAAGACAACCAGGGGGCTGGAGGGAGGGTAACCAGGACTGCAACAGTGAATACACTCAAACATCTACATTTATGGTAAGTGTACACAACTGTACTAAGTTCTTCATGTTTCACTGTTGCAGGCATCACATTTGGGTTGATTCACAAAGCTAAGGAAGGATGGAGGTAGATTAAGAAGCATTAGGCCAGGCAATCCGGCACTGTAAGACTGCTGTGGCAAATCCAGCTCTGGATTTAGAAAAGATAGGCAAGTGGTAATGCTTGGTGAAAGTGTGTACTGAGCTCCAGGTTGCAGCTTCCAGGATGCCTCTGGTAGGGACTCCTCTGAGAAATGCAGTACAGGTAAATGTAGCCCTAGTGGAATGTGTTCTTATCCCCTGTGGTTAGGTTTTCCATGGTGCTTGTAGCAGAAATGGATGCAGTGTGCTATCCATTTAGATATGGTTTGCTTTGAAATGACCTTCCCCTCTCCCCCTGCAGCAAAGCTGACTAGCAGCTGGTCAGATTTTCTGAGAGGCTTAGTCCTGTCCAAACAGAATCTAAGCTGTCTGTGCACATCTAGAGAATGCAGTATCCTTTCCCCTTTATTTTGAGGATTAGGAAAACAAGTAGGCAAATGAATGGACTGGTTTAAAGCCACACTAGACACCACCTTGGGCATAAAAGATGGGTTAGTCCTGAGGTAAACCCTGTCCGCATGGAAGATAATGAAGGGTTCCACTGCCATAAGGGCCTGCAGTTCAGACACTCTTCTTGCTGAAGTGATGGCTAGAAGTAAAGCTGCTTTCCATTAGAGGAATTTCAACTCTGCTGTAGCAGCCGGTTCAAAGGGGAGGAAGTGTAAGTTTTTCCAATACAAAGTTAAGGTCCCATTCTGGAGTGGGAGCTTTCCTGGGGGGGGGGGTGTCTTAAATTTTTGGCCCCTCTAAGGAACTTTTGCCAGAGGATGAGAGAAGAGGGGTGGCTCAGTATTATAATGAGCTGAGATGGCAGAGGCATGAATCTTAACTGAAGAAAAGGATAGGCCCTTGTGGAGCATTTCTGTTAAGTAATCTAGTATAGGAGGTAAGCTGGGCACAGTTGTGGCCATCTCTTGAGACTCGCTCCAGGAACAGTACCTTTTCCACTTTTCTGAATAGGATTTTCTAGTACTAGGCCTCCTTGTCTCAAGAATGACATCCAGCACCTGCTTACTGAGGGTTGCTAGAGGTGAGTTCAAGGGATTATCCAGGCTGCAACATTCAGGGTCTGAAGCAGAGGGTGCAGAATTTGGCCCCTCCTACTGGGACAGCATGGAAGGCATCTGAGGCAGGTGCCATGGTTGTAGCACTGTCGACCGTGCAAAACAGGATACCAGTGCTGGTGTGGCCAGTCTGGTAAAATCAGGATTGTCCTTGGCTTGTCCTGTTTGATCTTTAGTAGAACCTTCAAAAGGAGAGGCAGAGGGGGAAAGGCATAGACTGAGAGGCTTTCCCAGGAAAAGGACAGGGCATCCACCTTCCAAGCTTGGCTGTGGGGAGTTCTGATGCTGTATTTGTTCAATTGATAGTTCTAAGAGGAAGCAAACAGGTCCACCTCTGGTGTGTCCCCCCAATCTGTTCCCCAAACGTTTGAATATTTTGGGTTCCAGTTTCCATTCGTGTGGGTTTATGAGATTTCTGCTTAAGTCGTCTGCTAGTGAATATAGTTTGCCTGGCAGGAACTGAGCTTGTAGGTGCACTTGGCTGCTCAAGGCTGTGTTCCACCGAGTCATGGCTAGTCTGTAGAGTGGGTAGGAATGTGTTCCCCCCTGCTTGTTTATGTTCCACATAACTGTGGTGTTGTCTGTCTTTACCAATAGCTGTCCTGAAAGAATAAGGCCTTTGAAGGCTGTCAGAGCATTCTGTACAGCTAACAATTTTTTTGATTGATATGCAGGTGCATCTGCTTTGGGTTCCATTTGCCCTGAATGCACTGCCCTGTCATGTGAGCCCCCCCCCCATGCATAGTCTGTTGCGTCTATTAGGGTTTGGGCAGCAGGGGGTAGAGTGAGAGTCCCTTGTTGTGGCTGCAGGCCTCTGCCCACCAAAGGAACTCTG